>NC_141333.1:2127772-2332772 GCF_037954235.1 Aulostomus chinensis | reverse complement strand
ACAACATTTTTTTTAGATTTGCTGGTTGGATGGTGTTGGAGCGTCTCCTCCAATAGGCTTTTGTATGATGCTGCAAGCACAGAATGCACTGGTTTTATTTCCTCTCCTGGTTAATGATGGAACCAAAGAGGCCGATGAGCGGTGCTTCCTTTCCTAACTGCTGCTCCTCTTCCTCTTCCTCCTCCCTGCTCTTTCCTCTGGTGTCAGTGCCAGCCGGGCTGCCTCACCATCCAGATCCGAACGGTGCTGTGCATCTTCCTGGTTCTCTTCACCTACTCGGTTACGCAGGCCTGTGTGGTGAGTCTCCTCGACGGCCCCCTGACACATGACCTCGGCCGCGGTCTGAGGGCTCAGGCGACTCAGCCGGTGCTGAAACCTCAGATTTGTTCAACCAGTCTTAGGTAACCGGATCGAACGACATCAGAAGCAGGACAACACAAAAAAAGAGCTGGTGTCTTTGTCTCTAACTTCAGTTGAATAAGTTAGCGTGCACGGGGGCTGTCACTGGGCTTTGTAGGAGGGATGCGATTACGAGAAGAGTTGTAACACACAAAGAATTATCGCAGTAACATCAAGGAGGTTAGCGCCCGCGGTGGTGCTGAGCGCTCACACCAGCTTTGTCTCAGGAAAAAAGAAACTCAGCAACTGTTGCTGCTGAATATTGTACAGAAAAATAGAAATAAAAGTAGAAAGACATGATGATGATAATTAATAATAATGATGATAATAATAATGATAATAATAATAATAATAATATTTTTATATCATATTTTACTACACAAGTCTGGCTTCCTGTTGATTGTCACATTCATGCGGTTCATGCCAGAAAAACTGCTACACATACGTGTCTCCATGACGACATCTTAAAAGACCGTGTGATAGACCAGCACGGCACCTTTCCCTTTAATCCATTGTTCTCCCAACGGTGTCGTCCTCCACCTGAGCTCCAGCTACTGTTATGGTCCATCCTCGGTCTGGTATATTAGCATCAGTCCAAAACCGCCCTGCAACAGCCAGTGTAGTATTACAGGTATGCAGTATGGTACTATGAGAGAATAGAGCAGTTGTTGGATGAAGTAGAAGCAGTATTTCATCGTTCATGCAGCAGGCTGGAGTATTTACAGAACATAAACGTCACAGCAGAGCAGATGGTGCTGCAGAGAGGAATAAAACATGACTATTTCAAGTGTAAAATACTCATTTGAATAAATTTGAATGAGTTTGCCAGAACTCAGCCGGGCTCTCACGTGTGTCTGTGGGTAGTCATTGTGTGGAGGTACAAAAACACAGGTGTATCAGAGCAGACGTAATGAGCAGGCGGCCCTGCTACAACTGAAGCCTGATAGCTTGCTCAGTTGGCTAATCTGGTCTTTGTGTTTCCAATTAAATCGGTGGTAGAGATCCGTCCTCACCGCCATTTATGAAAAGCAGCAGTGAAACAAAAGCCCGGAGAAACTAGAATAAACCAGAAAAGCCTCCAAGAAACATGCGGTGTTTTATTACCAAGTCAGCAGCGGCTGCGTCAAACTGGCGCATCAATAACTCACTCCTGACAACCCCATAGTCCCCCGCTATGTCACTCGCCTCATCCTAGTTCATGTAATATTTAACACATGTACATTTTTGTAATTTGTTGGCCACATCTGAACCGCATTGATTGCCAATGTGTGGTTGGTTTAACAAAAAACAACAACACCTGTTTGGGAATTCACAACAGCTTCAGACATCTAGCAAGCGAGCTTGCGTTCCTGTAACCTCTGGTGCCCTGAAAGGCATCTTTATTAGTAGTAGTCGTAGTAGTAGTCATAGTAGTAGTAGTAGTAGTAGTAGTAGTAGTCATAGTAGTAGGAGTAGTAGTAGTAGTAGTAGTATCGTTTGTATTGTTATTAGAGTTAAACACATGTCTGCTGCTCTGTGTCATCTTCTTCCTCCTCGCCTCAGGTGGGGTGTGTTCCTTGGGGGAGAGTTGCGATGAACTCCAGCCGCTCTGTGGACGACGTCCCTGCTGACGTGTTGGGCGCTCGACCCGCCAACAGCACGGCGGCCGAGAGAGCCGGTCCAAACATGGCGTACGCCCTTCTGTCCTGCGTGGCCGGCACCCTCACCGTTGTCCCCTACCTCAGAGTCTCCTCGCTCCCCAAGATCCTCCTCCTGCTCCTCCTCTCTGTTACCTACACCGTCGTCATGGAGACCAGCGGCTACCGCCAAGCTGTGGGGTACGACCGGGCTGAGGCGCTCCTCCTGGTTCCTAAGCCAAAAATAAACTCATTTATCTCAAATTATCTGACATTGAAAATGTGCACAAAGCCTTTGACTGCATGTGCATCAACATCTGCACGTCCATCCTCGTTTCTCCTCTTCCACTCCCGTTCGCTTTAATGCAGCACTGCGTCTTTGCTGTCTGTCCTGTTCGTTGTTTCATCAGTCTTTAATTATTCAATGGTCAAGGAAATTGTAAGCAAACTGTGGATATTTCTGATCTGATCTAATATAATCTAAAATAATCCAGGCTAATCTGATCTGATCTCGAGGAAGCAAACACAAAATGTCAGCAGTCAGATGCAGCTCCCACCAGGTCTGCAGTGACAGTAACTTGGCTAAATCCAATGCTAAAAGTAGCCTAGCTGCTCATGTCGCCATCGTAGGTGATAAGTCATTGTGTGTGTGTGTGTGTGTGTGTTTCAGAGGTGGGTTTCTACACACTCAGGGTTATGATCCTGTGCTGGCTGTCCTGCTGTTCTCTGGAGCTCTGGCTCTGCATTCAAGACAGCTCGACCTGAAGCTGCGGCTGGACTACCTGTGGGCCACTCAGGTATGTGTGTTTAGCACTCCTGACGCCAACTTTTGAGGGACCCGCTGATCTTCCATCCTCCCCTGAGCCAGACAAGAAGATAGATACTCTTCTCCCCTTTGTGCTGCATTTGGGAGCTGATTCCTATGCTAGTTAGCTTAGCATGATGAATGGTAGTGGATGGGAAGCGTAGCAGTCCGCTGGTCTCTGTGGGTCTCAGAGGAGGGAGGGGTGTCTGTCCTCTTGTCTGGCCCAGGAGCGGATGGACAGTCAACATATTCCACTGAAGAGTTGGCGTGTTCCTTCAACACTGCGTGTTGAGGCAACATTTAGCAGGAAACTGAACTCCAACCTGTTTGCATTTCTCCTAGAATTTCATGCAAAAAAAGTGGTTCTAGCAGTTTGACAGCGGTGGCTTGTCTCTGACACGTCCTCGTTTCTAACTAAAAGTGTCTTCACCCCGGCAGGGTCAGTGCTTGATGGTTTTCAGCTTTAGTCAAATATCACCTGTCAGAAAAGACGCTAATAACCACAATAAATCAAGATGACTTCAGATGAAAATGATGTTCTTCCTGCTCTGCTCTTTTGCTTTTGATTTTTTTGTGCCCAAAAAGAGAAATAGCTTCAGTGCCTGCGTGTGGGGAGAGAAGAGAGAAAGCGGGCCTGTTTCTATTCTGAGGGGAGACAGGGAACGTTTGTTTGCAAATCATTATCTCCCTCTAGTGATAAGAAGAAGCCATTACAGCTCCTTTTGAGCTCTGAGCTCCAACAAAGCCTCCCTGTGTTGAGACAATAGACATCAGCGTCACTTTGGATCAACTGGGGTGTCTCATCTCTGCTTGTGGAACATGTGATTGCTGGTGCAGGCGGAGGAGGAGAGGGACGACATGGAGAAGGTGAAACTGGACAACAAGAGGATCCTCTTCAACCTGCTGCCGGCTCACGTGGCTCAGCACTTCCTCATGTCAAACCCCAGGAACATGGTGAGTGTCGGCGACACACTGGGACGAGATTTCAGCTCCTAGTCACAAGTTGCATGTTGCTGTTGAACTCCCATGTAGGCTCATTTTATTAGCATGGCGACACGTACTTGAATATTTGATTCACATCTGCCTAGGTTTTTCTCGGTGGATGTTATTCACGAGTGCGTCTGTGTGTTAGAGAAGGATAAAGACGGCCGGTATCGGCCGACAGCGGGGCGGTGGTATCATATCAGACACAAAACAAAGTAATATCAAGACATCCTTAAAAAAACAACTACAAAAAAGGAAGAGAGGAAATGGAAAAAGGTCAAATGAGGGGGAAAATACATTTTAAGCTGAAACTTTTCAGATTTTTAACCAGTTTATGTAATGAACGGTGTTCCGCCTCCACGCGTGTTCTTGGGCTGCTGAACTTTGAACTTTTTAGTATTTCTCATGGACCCGGCATCAGCAGCCATGTTGTCGAGCTTAGCCAGCATGCTCAGTGGTGATGGTTTGTTGTTACTAACCCTGCATTCACCTGCAAATCGGAAGTCAATAGTTCCGAGATGATACGTTCCAGTGCATCTGGATGGGAAAACATGGAGGCCCTCAACAAACTGGTGGAGTTTATCCGGTCTTGTGGTGTGAGGACGGCTGGTGAGGAACATGAGCAAATGTCAATACCAGAAGAAATTCCAAACGTAGCGTCGTGGCAGCTTTTAGTCTCTTTTTAACAGGATTTCTTGATAATATTGAGATAAAGGGATCTTATCTGTCAGCGATCAGCCAGGCTGCATCAGACAGTACAGGGATTGTCTGAGGCTGAGACTCGTCAACACTGGAGGCAGGAAGTCAGGAAGGATGTTTCCGGCACACTGGTGACCCATCGGAGCTGCAGAGTATAGAAAGGCTTCCTCTCTTTCCTCTGGGCTAAAGTTCACCCAGACACTGTATTCATAACACAGCCCAGTAGGACTCTGCAGCCAGGAATTCAGCGTTTCGCTGCTCGAGCATCAACACTCAACATTTGTTTTCACTACACTGACGACAAGCGCCGCCGCCTCGCCTGTCACAAACTGTCCCTGCAGCGTTGGAGTCCTGTACAACATCTCATCTGCCTCGTTTTTTGTGAAAGTTCAAAGGCCTTTCAGACGCTGACGTGAGTCCTGGGGGCTCAGAAACACCGTTTAACACGGCGCACTGAAGGTCCAGAGTGTGCTGACACGTATCTGGATATTGAAATAATAATCTAAAAGGGCACGTGTTGGCCCGCCACTCATGGTGGAGAGAACTAGAACAAGCCCCACTCTTTCTGCTGGTGGAACACGCTACCAACTGCTAACAGAGCCGGAAGGGAAGCAGCTGAACCGGTCAGGGGTGCCCAGAGCTGATGCAGTAGTGGGAGCGAAGGACAGTTTGTCTGGTCTGATCCCAGTGAAGAGGAACTGGTCTGCTATGAACATCTTTGTGTCCTTGTTTCGTCTGTCCCGCCAAACGAGTCGATGTACCTGATTCTTGCTAGGATACCTGAGCTAAGTCCCTCAGCTGGAGAAGACAGACAAGGAGATGTTTCTGGGAGCTCAAATGCTTGGTGGAGTCTAACAGCTCAAATGCTGGGGTGGTGACTCACAGGCCCAGCAGCTGAAAGCATTTTTTAAATTTTTTTTATTTGCTGGTTGGGACTGGAACCAGTCAACAGAGGCAAAATAATCAGGCTGGGACATTACTGGTGCTTTCACATCGTCCTCCTGCCCCAAACGTGTGTAACCAGTCAACGGAGGGAACATTCCCACGTGGTTTGTAGTGATTCATCGCGGTTCACTTGGATTTTCCTCTGTGAAAACAAACCAAACCAGGGAAAATGCTCCAAGTTTACGATCTCATCGAGTGCCTCTGGCCAGAGAAAACCAACTATAGGTGTGAAAACGCCCTAAGAAGATTGGAGTGGAATGGATAATCTGGCACCTGACTGAAGGAATGAGGGAGGCAAAGGGTCTGGTTTTTATCCTGGGTCAGGATGTAGGGTGATGGTGGGAAAAGTAGCCACCTGAGAGCAGCGGGATGTTACCGCGGTACGGCAGGTTCAGGGTAGAGCTCCCGAGACTGAACTTCAACACGCAAATAAAACTTTAAACCAACATTTTTGGAAATGCGCGAACTGCTGCTCGTTAGCTTAGCTGCAATGAATTCTAGCATTTGGGCGCAAACCAGTTCAAAAGTTTAAAAAAATACGCTTTTCTCCGAAACATTCTTGGCCTGTATTTATAGAGCCAGCGTTGTGTTATTTTGCCTTTTTGAGACGTTTTTCCTGACCGTCCCACTGCTAGCATTCATTGGAGCTAAGCTAACTATCAGTTAGCCATCCGGTGGGTGTCTGGAGCTCAACCCAGAGAAGAGAGAAGGGCCTCTGTCTGCTTATCTGGCTCTTGAAGTTTCCCACCAAGCGTGTCCCCTGAGGTCCCGCTCCATCAGTGTGTGAGGGGCTGAATGAAGCCAACACTCTAACCCACTAACACACTAACTCTCCCGTCTCTCCAAGGACCTCTACTACCAGTCCTACGCTCAGGTGGGGGTGCTCTTCGCCTCCATCGCCAACTTCAACGACTTCTACATTGAACTGGACGGGAACAACATGGGAGTGGAGTGTCTGAGGCTGCTCAACGAGATCATCGCTGACTTTGATGAGGTCAGTGTTGCGGACGCCATCTGGCGTCGTCCTCTTCTGCTGCCGCCAGAACCGTGTGGTCAAAGGGGGAAGCTCCCCTGACTCCTGTGAGAAGACCGATACACTAATTCTTCGTTTAAGTATTCAAACGACCATCCTACAACCTATGGTCAGCCCTGCTTCACTGCCCTGCTTCGCTGCCTCTCGCAATATTTTTCCCATCTGCCTTCCTTTGGAGAGTCTGAAGGGAAGTTCCAGTTCTCATAATATTTTTTCAAGATGACACTGTGGCCGTGAGTGAGGGTTTAAGAAGTACTGTGTTTATTGATGTAATATAGAAGCAATGGTTGCGGTTGGGAAAGTTTCTGAAAATGAGGAATTACTAACAGATGACTTTTGGCCTGCTTGAATCTATAATCAGCAACATAAAGCATTAATTTTCTGAAAAGCCGCCTGTTTTAGATTGCATTTGGATTTGTCTGACAACACAACCCATAATATGTGTGAGTCGAAACTGACAATTTACTCACATTTGATTGGAATTATGTCATCGCGGTAATGTGCCTCTGCTGGTTTGTCTCCCTCTTGGTTCCAGCTGATGGATAAAGAGTGCTACAGGGATATTGAGAAAATCAAGACCATCGGCAGCACCTACATGGCTGCAGTGGGGCTCGTTCCCACAACCGGCTCCAAGGTACACGCGCGCCGGATATTTTTAGAACACGTATGACTGTGTGTGTTTGTGTGCGTGCAGTGTATTAGCACATTGCTAAGGTTGTTAAGAATGTATGCAGTGCTTTTTGAGAGTCTTGTCTGGTATTCTTGGTGTTGATATTAATAACACTGTCACGTTTCACTCCACAAATCCTCTGGTGGAGGGGGGGTGGTGGTGGTGGTGGTGGTGGTGGTGGGGTGTTACGGCTCTCTCAGTATACTCCTCAGGTTTTCTTTAAATCCTGCAGAGCTGACAAACAAAAGAACCCTTTCTGCAACTTTTGCAAAACTTCAGCGGTTTGACTGGTGCACGCTTCTCTGCAGAGGTACACACATTCATCGCTCCAGTGGAGGTGCAGATACTTGCGTGAGGGGGAAAAAAAGACGCCGGTAAAAGTAGAAGTATTCATTCCATCTACTAACAAGTAGTAGAGTACAAGTAGACAAGTACAGGCTGTAAAATGTACTCTAAAGTACCGTGTAAATGTATTTAGGTTTTTAAATACACATTCGTTTGTCACACATTAAAACAGAGAAAAACAAACCGAATATCATGAAAGGAACGGCTAGGATGACGTAGCGTGTCAAAATCAGTTCAGACTGGTTCAGGGAGCCTCGACTGTTGCATCTGGTGTGTGTGTGTGTGTGTGTGTGTGTGTGTGTGTGTGTGTGTGTGTGTCTGCTGCCTTGTTACAAACTTGTTCAGGCTCCCCATCGTTCGGTGGACGTCTCCTCGCTCTTCTTTTTCAATGCTATGTCAAGTTACCACCAGCGTCTACGCACCTTCACGCCACCGACGTTGGAGAGTGATCGATTCATCGGCCCCCTTCAACGAAACTCCTCTGTTTCTTGTACAACATCGTTTTTGTCTGCCCTTAAAAAGTTAAGAGTAGAAAGTAAAGATATTTGTGTCTAAATGTGGGAAGTATTTGTACTTTGTGGCTTCCCGTCTGCTGCTCTTCAGGTTGTTCAAGGACACAAATGGAAGTCTTCTTTAACTTCCCTCCTCAGATGAAAGCACCAGACCGAATGTGCGTGTCCTTAATGAGTGTTTCATTCCTCTGACTCGCAGGCGAAGAAGTCCATCACCTCACATTTATGCACCGTGTCGGATTTCGCCATCGAGATGTTTGACGTGCTGGACGCCATCAACTACCAGTCGTACAACGACTTTGTGCTGAGAGTCGGTGAGTGAAGAGACACACATAAACACACTGGTGGGTTCTGACCTATTGCACTGGACACCGTGGACACTCAGTGCCGGTAAGTTCGTTAGGAAATGCATCACAGCGAGAGCGTTCCCTCCAGGAAGCTCGTCACCACGAGACCTGAAGTTCTGGGTTCCATTGTGTTGGGTATCCTGTGGGGAGCCTGCGACAGGAGCCCTTGTTTAGTCACAGCAGAGCTGGTGTACACAGTGCCATCCTGTCTGCTCGCTGTGGGGCTCCATGTGTAGAAGCTCGATGTTTGTGTGTTTGGCTGAACCCGCTTTGCAGAAACACGACTTTCTGCCGTAAGACTGACTTTCCAGAAAGTCTAGAAAAACAAGGATTTGCGTGTCATTTCTCCGGCCGGGACGGCGTCTCTGGCCTTTTCTGGTGCAGCGCCACTCAGCCACCGTCCGACTGTCCATTAAGATGCAGAATATCAACGGTGATCATCGTTGCTCCGTGTTATTTTATTCAAACTCAAATCATCTCTCTCTCTCTCTCCATCTTTAGTTTACTGTTACATGTGGTTTTTCCAAACTTGCCAGATCAACTTTGGCACATGCAGAAAAAGCTGCATGTGAACTGTGAACATGCAGCTGGAGGAAGAATAAAAGTGTTACACCCCCACAACAACCACCCCAGTTACAGGACAAAGCAGCAGGTGACGCCGCCACAGTTCTGGGAGGGGGTCTGTCATCCTGAGTAGATCACGAGTCACCCATCGAGGAGGGTCGCTGATCTAAAAACTCCTGGTGTCAGAATCTGAATCTCCCCCAGGTATAAACGTGAAAAACGGCCATTTTAACAAGCCCCGTTCAGTAAAATGGTGCCGGCCAACCGAAACGGTGCGAGTTCACATGATACTCTGTGACCAGTTCTGATCATCGCTCGAGTTCCTCATCAGTGCCTGATTAGTTTTGTGGGTTGGGGAGGAAAAGAGATGTGAGCCAGAGTTGTTTTATAAAGTTCAAGTCTGAACGCCGTGTAGAAACAAACACGACAGCCAACAGGTGTGCGTGCCGAAAATGTTTGAACATGTTACAATAAATTACTCCTCACGCTGTAGACGTATGACATCATCGTTCTGCAACTGTCGGAAAAACATTCCAGCTCTAAGGGTTCTGATTCTCAGTTCCCGTCCCTCCTGGAGACGGTACGCTGCCCCTCGTGTCCCCAGACTGCCCCCGCCCCAGATAAACGTCCAGAAGACCTTTAATTGACCTGTAAATGAGGTGTAAATGAACTATTTGGCGTTCAAGGGACAGATTCCATGTGGTGGCCACAGGAGCTCTGTCCACGCCTGTGAGAGAAGGCTGGTTAGGCTTAGAACCTGGAAAAGTGTTAAATTATGAAAGCTGAGGGGCTTCAGGTGTGCAGGACGACGGACCAGAGCTTGTGTTTCCTCTGCCGGTGCTCAGGTATCAATGTGGGACCCGTGGTGGCCGGAGTGATCGGAGCTAGGAGGCCTCAGTATGACATCTGGGGAAACACGGTGAACGTGGCCAGCAGGATGGACAGCACCGGCGTCCAGGGGAAGATCCAGGTGCGGTACTGCACATGTACCCTGCAGAACGTTTAAAACCTCACAGGAAACATCACGCCACTGTGTTTCCTCCCCAGGTGACGGAAGACGTGTATCGCCTCATAACAGACTACTATAACTTTGTGTGCCGTGGCCAGGTGAGCGTGAAGGGCAAAGGTCAGATGCTCACTTACTTCCTGGAAGGGCGTCGGCCAGGCAGCAGACCCTCTCAGAGCCATCAGCATCCTGGCAGCGCCGAGCGCCGCTCCAGCGCCTTCAACCACGGCAGCGTGTGCACCAGGTTGAGCCCTGCACCCACAGTGACCACCTACGCTACCATCAGGACCCCGAGCCCATGCACGGCTAAACCGACCACTTCCACCAGCACCACCAGGTACCTGCCCTCTGTCCCCACGGCGATAGTGTGACGGACTCTTGCTGCACGGTGAAAACAAAGGCGCGCGAGTGGAGGTGGGAAACGGTGACGATGGCAACAATACGGTTGTGGCAGGTGAAGCAAGCAAAGTTGTTCTCCACTCTTCTTCCGCTGTCCGTGGATGCAGAGACGGGGGCCCAGACGGGGGTCCAGACTGCATTTGAGGACTGATCATGGGAGTCCGAGGTGGCCTCGCTGGGACTGTCCCTCCACACTTGAGCCCTGTTTGTTGTTTCTCACTGCGGGGCGTCGTGAACAGGATACAGGATGCTTCCGCCACGTTGCTCTGTAATCACTCAAAGGCCAAGGATGTGTCCGGGATATCAGAGTAAACTCAACTATAATAAACTAAATCAGCATTAAAAAAAACATCGCAATGCACAATTGATAGTGTAGCACGCAAGCCTCTCACAACATCCGGGAAATTCCTTTAACAACTTCAGCTGACCCTTTTCTCTCAGTATGAAACCAAAACAGTGCTATTGCCTTAGCTACCACTTCTCAGAACAAGTTTCCTGCCATTTTATGTTGCCTTTTAGATCCTTTATTGATTTCGTGGAGATTAATTACAGGGGCATTGCTGTGCATGAGTTTTTAAAGTGGATGAAGCCAAATGTGTGATGGCAGTTATGGTGTAAACTTGCCAAAATGCAACAGGGAATTGCCTTTAATCATTTCCGGGTCAGTGATAGTTTAAAGTGATATTTCACCAGAAAAGTGTATTTCGCCCCTCTCAAGGACTCACAGACGGGTGATTTGAGCTCACAGATCTGTTATTTTCCCTCCTGCATCACTTCTTGGTGACTCCAGAATGCAGAAAGAGCCAGCCACTTATACTTAGCTTGAAGCTAACAGTGACTGCCTGCTAACAACACCAAAACCTGCCCGAAAACACGTTTGCAAGCTGTTTACAGACATCGGTGTGGTCCGCGTCTGAGCAGGAAGCAGACGCGGACCACACCGGACAACGACCGCGAGTGTTCACGGGCGTTTTTTAGAACAGTTGTTAGCCTTCACTCGCTGTTAGCTTCAAGCTAATATTTATGGATGTGGCTGGCTCTTTCTGCGTTGTCCAGTTGTGAGTAGTTGGAAGGCGGTGACTGGGTGAATTATGGCTTTAAGGCCCCCTCACGCTGACGGCACACGAGGTGACGCTTGATTCCCTGGGCCGAGCTGCTCAGTCTGTAAGTGCATGATGCCACTGCTGCATTCACGTGTGCTGTCTGTTTCCCTGTGATGCTTGACTTCCAGATTCTTCCTTGTCAAAGTGTAGCAATAAAGCGGTTCGTCTCCTCTCTCAGCCGACTCACCTTCTGCATGCTGTAGCCAGCTGGATCCTCTTTTGACCTGATAGTGTATGTAGCCGATAGAGTGTGCATAGCTAGCCGCACAAGTCCGTATCTGTGTGGAGCATGATTTAGACAACCTATTTTCTGTATCGTGTGAGTGTGGTCCATTCCGAACTTTCTGTTTTGTTAATGAAGAAATATTTTCTACAACTAAAATGTTCTGTTCTACTATTTTTTATGAACGAAAGGTGGCTTTGGTACGTAAAAGAGGAGGCACACATAAGTCTGTGTTTGGCTTCCTCACACAAACCCGGACGATTTAGTTTATGGTCGAGCATGCGACGCACGGTACGGCGCGCCACAGCCACGCCTCCTCTCGTCGGTCGGAGCATGCCCCGCCTGCCAGCCTCGTACGTGCATGCTTTTGATGAAACATGAATGCGGCCGAGCAGCGGACACTCAGTGTTTTAATGTCATGCATGCGCTAAAGGTAGCGGTTCTCTTGAATGTAAGGTGCTTTCTTCTTTTGTCTTCTTCACGAGCTCGCAAAGGATATTTCAGGACAGTTTGACTCGAGGCCGGGGCTCCTCCTCTTCCTCCTCCTCCCCGCTCCCGCTGTGGTTTCAAACTTGCCAACCTATTTTCATAAACATATCAAACTTCTTCTTTTTTTTTCTCGTGTCGAGCTGTAGCACAAACTGAACGCGTGCCTACAGTTCTTGTGGATTTCCTTCGTTGAATGCCTGAATTTGTCGAGCTGTTCCCGAACAGTTTTGTAACTCAAATGGTGGCAAGTGTTAATTTCGGAGAGATTGTTTTTCCGTGGACTGACATAACTGGACTGAACTGATGTTGTCTTAAATATTGTAGCTTGAATGCTTGTGTTTCTAAGAGGTTAAAAATGATGATTTTTATACACTTGCTTTAAACAGCCGATGGAACATTAATGGAGAGGGGTTATGTACAATATTTTTTCTGTAAATTGGATATTTTCATACTGTATGATACGGGTTTAAATTGTTATATGTACTAGCTATATTATTGTCTTTTTCAGAGATCTATTATGAATTATCCAATATTTGTCAAGTTCTTTTGTTGAAGATGTATTTATTGAGATGTTTTATGTGAATGTACATTTTGTTAAAGACAATATTTTATACTAAGTGTTTGCACTGCGATGATATTGACGTATTATGAAAATAAAGCCGGGGGGGATGTGTCCTCGGGAGAAATTGCACTCCTCTTCCTGTGCTGATTCTCTCTCTCTCTGTCACACACACACACACACACACACACACACACACGCTGTGCATATGGACAGACCAAACTCTGTTAAAAAGTTACATAACGGAAGGAAAACAGAGTTTGCTGATGTAAGAAGCAGAACTGGGGTCAGAGTCGACTTGATTCCAGGCCTGTTGATCGCAAGGAGCTTCATGTTGTTACGAACACGTCTGCTAACGTTAACAACATGACCACATGTCCTCAGCAGATACGGTACATTCTGTGTCTGTGTCATAATCGTCTCTGGGGGTCATAAAAGTTGTTATGGAAGGTGTAAGGAGGTAAAAACGTGGGAGCAGTTCAGATGGTTTTATTATCATTTGATCATTAATCATACAGGAGAGAAACATGAAACCAACAGCTGGTTCCCCCACTCAGGACCGATGTTGCTCCTGCACCTATCGAAGTTGAGCTGAACTCCGTGGATGTAGTAGCACTCCTCCGTTCTTGTTGTGTACCTGTCACAGCGAGGAACACAGAAGATGTCAGGAACCAGCAGGCTTTGCTTGTTGCCTATAAACTAAATGAAGGGATTAAGGAGTTTGGGGCGCAGCGAGTCATTCTAGTTTGGATCTGCTGAAGTAACGTTCCGCCTCTGCTTTGTGTATTTCTGAGCAGTAGAGACATCAGGATACTTGGGAGTTGCAGGAATCCCTGTTGAGCCCAACTGCCTCAAACTGAAGCAGAGCACCCAGCGTTTCCAATCCCAAAATCCACTCGATCGTTCCCAACATACGCGCCATCTTTCTACTGTGTTTCATCCAAGTTCCCACACAAACACTTGACAAACCAACACTGTTTCGGTTTACTCTTTGTTTGTTTCGCACGTTTCTGACTGAGGGGGTGTGTCCTGGAGGGGGAGTGACATCAGTGCTTCTAAGCCGTCGCATTGGCAATTGCCAGAAAAGCCAGATTTCCTGTTTGAGCCTGGTGCGTTTACCGACAGACCGCCATGGCTCACGTGAGTTGTTGTCATTGCAGCTGTTCTCCACCACAGCGGCTTGTTTCTGGCCCCATTTACACACACACACACACACACACACACACACACACACACCACAGTCCCACAAACATACGGGGGGTTCAGAGGAAAACCAAAGCTAAACAAACACGAGGGCCTTATCATTGTGTGTTTGTATGCTGAGCTGAGTGTGAAGGGATGTTTCAAGTCCTGTCACAGGAAGAGCCCGCTTCCAAACATTCATCAGCAATGTGAAAATGTGTGTGTGTGTGTGTGTGTGTGTGTGTGTGTGTGTGTGTGTGCATGCACTGCTGCTGCTGGTGTGCCCATAGTAAATGAGCTGGAAGTGCTACGGCATGCCGAGCATCCTGAGTGACAGGTTGTCATGGCAACACAACAAGATCGTGCCTTGACATCAAACCATCAAGGTTATGTTTTTCAGTGAGTAAACAATAAATTAGACACACACACACACACACACACACACACACACACCTCTATCATACTGATGATTCATGCTGAATGAGCGCAATCACTGCAGAGGATGTCAATACTCCACTTCTCCTTGATAACCCAGATATTTACAACTGTGTGTGTGTGTGTGTGTGTGTGTGTGAGTAAGAGTGTGTTTACCACCTGCTGGACAAACTGATATGATCACCCATCTCAGGAGTGCCAACGTAAACACTCACACATTAGCGATAAGCGAGCGGAAGCGGGCCTTTTTTCGAGCCCAGTTTACAGCTGAGGTGCAGCAGAACCGCCGTCCGTCAGCAGCCTGTGTCAGACGCTGGCGAGGGGAGATCGGGGCAGGCAGGCAGCCGCCCGGGACACTCGGCGAGGTTAACGATAGTTTTACTACTCCTGCCCCTCCCTCACACTGCTTACCCAATGACCCTGTGTGCCATAACATCCTTTACTGCAAATGCTGCTGGAATCTGTGGAGCGTGGGAGGACAAACATTACCCAAGAGTGTACGTCTGTGTTTGTACACGTATGTGACAGCGTATACACGTTTGTACGTGGGGGAGGTTGTGTATGAGTGGGTGAAGTGGTGAACTTGTAGCATCAAACATGCGTTACGTCTGCAGCGTGTAGTTGAGAACATACTTAGGACTTTCTCACCCTGAAAACCCAGAGGCTCCCGAGCGGTAGTTCCCAGTCTGGAGGTCGAGGTCGACAGATATGTGGGGGCGCAGGGTCTCCATTACGTTATAGAGTGTGTCTACATCATTAGCTGGTTATGAGGGCGACTGGTGTTTATCGCCCTCCAGTGTGACACAGATCTTTCGGGAAAGAGCTGCAGAACGTCTCAGCTGAAGTATGTTTGGGAACAACGTATCAACATTTAGCGCTCCAGACTCGGCGGCTCTGTCTTCTCCATCAGGAGCCGAGTGCTTACGCAACGCCCTCTTCCTCTCTGGCTTCTTTACGGTCTCATAAATATATTTTCTATGTACTTAACAGTTTGCGTGTTTGCCAGCGGCCACTGACTCCGTTTCCGTGGATAGAAGTATTGTGATTAGAGCGATACTTCACCCAGGAAGTCTGTTTTCAAATGATCACAAATTGGTGCCTTGAGCTAAGGAAGTTTTTTTTTTTTTTTCACTCCAGGGTGATGCAGGAGGAGCCAGCCATGTTTCTTTCAGCTAAAGCTTTAATGTCTGGTGTTGGCCAACACCAGAGGAAGCGTCCAAACTAAAATGTCTGTGTCTTTTTTTGTAATCCAGCCGTAGACCCAGGCCTTTGGAGCACCTGTGACTGAGCGAGAGCGAGTTGAGGTTTGACTGAATGCGCCAGCTGGTCACATTCCATGCTTGTTGGCGGTGGCGCTGACCTGGAAGGGTTGTGGTCAGTTTTTGACTGAAATCCAAGTTTTTATGGATTCGTGAGCGTACAGCGTGAAACAGAGGATGCTGATTATTACATAGAGAGTCTGGAAACAACTGTCAAATATTGTGATAAAGCTGAGAAGTCTCAAATGACTTCTTACAACTTAAATCATATTGCAAATGAATATCGGCCAAACATTCACAGGTCCTACTGTTTGTACTGTACTGTTGAAATATTTTTTTCGTGTTCTTGTGAAGAATGAGGTTTTACCTCTTCAGAAATCTACAAAATACTACAGATTAAAAAAAATGAAAGAAAAAAAAAAGGCAAATGAGGATGGGAAAAACAAAGTCCACAGTAAACAGTACATATGTTCAAGCCATTTGCTGCTGTGTCAGTCCCTCAAGGCCGCCAGAGCCAGGCAGATGTCACGGTCTAGAGTTCAACGAAGGGATTCATCCGCAGGGACTGCCTTTACTATGGAGCCAAATACGTATTGGAAGATTCAATACTCGAATACTCAGAACTGAAAAAGTTTTCCAGGAATTTGTGTTTTACAACCAAACTTTTGCCAGGTTTCCTCGAAGTCTCCAACGAGAAACAAAAACACAAACGACCCTTTGCTGATTAGGGAAGAGAAAACATCCTCCCCCCAGATTGTTCCTCATCAAGGATTTCCCCGGTACAAGAGTGTTATTCTCCTTCGCCTATGTTATGTTTTCCCTGCCAGCACATCAGCAGAGAAACACACTGGGTCAATGAACTTCATGTTGTGTAAGAGCAGCGCTGACCCTCACGATCCGCCTCCAACTGCTGCGCCGTGTTTTGCCTCTTCTTTATATCCTCATTGATGGAATGTGACGCACAGAGAGAAATCACCTTAAAACATGCAGGAAATGTCATAATAACCTCCACAACAGAGCAGATCAGGATGACCTGAGGTGAACTGATAAACCTCAAAACAACAATATTTTTCACACCCTCCGTGGACCAAAGTCCATTAACTTCAACAGCCTCAGACTGGAGGCCTTGTGTTTCAGGTTTCCCGTTTGTCTTTACATCGCATACCTGCTGACTGGGAGTCGCAGATGACCTGAAAACATGTTGGTGGTCAAGGTCACTAAAGAAAGGCAACAACAGTTTCCTCAGGATGATCCAAAGACCTGTAGACGGTTCTGATGGGAACTCTTTGAAAGAAAAAGTCTGAACTGTGGCGTAAGTTTCAACCTCGTTAGACTAGATGGATCTGTGTTCCTCTGGAGTTCTTCGGTCGACCCAGAGACGTCTCCAGAGGTTCCTCCAGCCAAAGGCCTGGGAGATTGTTACGTTTGATTACTGCCAGAAAAATCTGTTTCGTCCCAAACTAAACTTTACTTAAGCGTTTGGTTCAGTAACATAACCTCAACAAAAGAATGCCGCTTTTGTTATTTTTGAGGAGCAAATCCAATCATTTCAAGTCCAAAGCTAACGTTATGCTACCACAGGTGCGCGATTTCACCACAATTAGCTTAGCGCCTCTTCTCGAGATGGCGGTTAACGTCGGCAACACCATCTGTTGTCTCGCTGTTTTTATGACACAGTTTTGACAATCACACATGTGGTATTTACCATGTATTTTATAATACAGAGCAGAACATGAAGACAGCTCGAGCGAGTCCCAGCCGCTGACCTAATTTCAACCGAAATCCACTGACTTTGAGGTGAGAGAACAGGATGTTCTACTCTTAACTCACTTCCAGGATTTGAGGGCTTATTCCCGGGTCACTCCGTGCTCACATTTGTTCTTACAAAGTAGAACTTTTTTAACCCTCAATTTAGTCTTCCAGACAGGAAGCAGAGCCTGCCTTTTTATTGGTAACTCCTTTCTCCTGACATTTTTCTTGCAGCGTTTAAGTCTTTGCACTCCTGGGTGATTGCCAGTTACAATAGGAACACAATAGCTGTCGGGAGCGAGGAGTTACAAATACACCCCCCCCCCAGCTAGGCATCCTGTCTGTAAGACTGAATTGAGGGCTAAAAAAAAAAAAGTGTGTTAAACTAATTTGTGTGTAAGAATATTTCATGAATGAGCCCCATTGTCCTTAAATGTATTTCCAATTACAAATATGTTCTTTCATAGCTTGGCGATATAGATGGTGGTTTCATCACTTCTACTTTTACTACGTTCTATGTGACCGTGTTCCATCTCGTGCTCTCCGTTGAGTGTGTCCCCAGAGTTAATAAAAAAAGAGGTCAGCTGCGAACTTCCTCTAAAACATAACCTCCCTGGTGAGGTCAGTCCATGTCTGGTCTGGATTGGGTTTAGGTACAAAAACACTCCGTTAGGTCCCAGTTGCAAAAAGGGAGAATAGAAACCAGATCTAAGCACTTGTCTTCCTCAGCAGACTCTTGTGTTGGTTGGTTCTAACCAGAACGCCCCAAACTGCCCCCTGATGTGGACTTTTGCGTTTTACATTAACGACAGCACCAACTGGCCCAGGTGACGTTGCTGATGTTTGCCACCACGAAAAACAATTCCAATTGATTCTCTGGCTTTGTTTCTGCAGTTAAAAAAAAAACTTTTAAAATGTCATTCCCTCTCCGGTACTCCGGCTTCCTCCACAGTCCAAAGACATCAAGAGGGGACCAGGTTAATCCAGACTCTAAATTGACCGTAGGCGTGGCTGGGAGAGCCAATGGTTGTCTGTCTGTCTCCTGCCATGGACTGGTGACTCATCCAGGGGGAACCCCGCCTCTCACCTGAAGGCTAACAGGATAAGAGGTAGAACATGGATGGATAGATGGAACTAGTTCCAAGTGTGGATGGCCATCGACTGGTCGGGGCAGAAGATGTAGGTCGGGGAAAGACAGTACCAGATGGATAGATACTGTAGATAATTAATACTAATATTAGAAAACACAGCACGAAGAGGTCATGGACACTTGACATATTTCCTTACCTATTTTATACCCATTATTTTCCAGAAACTAAGACAGAAGTTAAGAAAATGGTGGACTGGAAGTTAAAATATATATAAAATACACTGGCAAAGTGAACACGTCAAATCAAAATGTTGCATCAAACTGACCTTTAGTTAACCTCCCGGGGTCAGTAAAGTTTTAGAGAAGGCGTGACGCTACTGTGTGTTTATCTGGTTCACTTTTGCAGGACTGTTGCAGCTGATGTTCTGGAAGGAGCCTCCCTCTGAGATCCAACCACACATCTTCAGACTTGACGAGAGGAAGGAGGAGCCGATGCTATGCTAACGGTATGCTAACGGATAGATTTAGGTGGGAAAACGTTATGTTCTTGCACGGGGGACATAACAAGTACAGCATCTCCTAACCAACACAGCCCCCCGACCCATTCATGAGAGTGTTTCCAGTAAATGCTGCCAAGTGCAATCCTCTGGCTCGGACTTCCTCCTACTTCTCATTAGAGCCACAATAAGTGAGGGAAGCACTGCAGCTAAACACACAGTCACTCATGGAGAAAGAGAGAGAGAGAGAGAGAGAGAGAGAGAGAGAGAGAGGGGAGGAAGCTCAACACAATGGCTGCTGGCACATGGGAGCCTGGATTTCCTGGGTTTTCCACACACAAATGTACAATCACAAGCTCACAAACATATACACTCTCTCGGAAACACACACTCTCTCGCTCTCTCTCTCTCACACACACACGAAGCATCCTGCAACAAGCCAAGATGCTGGAGTCTAGCAAATAAATCCATTTCCCCCATTCACCCCATTAAAGCGGTGAAAGTGGCCCATGACGCCTCCGTCATGAATGACCGTGGCTCTGTTTCAGTGTTTTTCTCCCAGACCTCAATTTATGATCTGCGCTGCTCGTTAAATAAGACATGGATTATCCGATTAAGGAAATCTTGTGAGAAGGAGAGGAGAAGAAAAAGAACAACTTTGACGGGGATTAGCGTCATTGTGCCCGTTCACATCACATTCCTCGCTGCTGATTCCCAGCCCTGGGAGAGGACACGGGTTAACCAGACCACGGACGTGCCCTGGGACCAGGGACAATACTGGCTGGATCCCAGAGGCCACAACATTTGTCTCCACCAGTCCAATAGACTTAAATACTCACTATTCAGCTGAAAAAGATTCAGCAGTACAGAAGATTCTGACATTGGCGGGTTGACGTATCGCTCCAAAGCTAACGTTTTCATGTCTGTGCGTGGTTTGGTGTGTGCAGTAACATCCACTGGGACTCGCGGATGAACTGCTGAGATGTTGGTGGTCGGAGGTCAGTGTCACCTTGAATGAACACGACATCTCAAGAATGTCTCAAATTTCTTCACATTTGGCTCAGCAGTTTACTGGGTCCACTGGGAAGGTTTTGGTTGTCACCATGAAACGTCCCCTGATCTCACTTAACATGAAGACCATTTTTGTTTTAGAGTATCAGAGGAATTACTGAGAGGATATTGAATATTTCGACCTATATTTGATGCTGCGGTGAAATCGGCCTTAAGATACAAACAGAAAACTCTAGATTGCTGGTGTGTGTGTGAATGTGACTGGACGATGGGACTGGGTCGGCCCAGAGTTTGCTCATCCTCTTGCCTCGGACAGATGGATGGACGTTGGATGCCGTTTGGACGTTTGATCCATAGATTTTGGATCTATTTTCATCACCTCATGGATCAGAAACTGCGCATCTAAAACCAAATTCCAAATCAAGGAGTTCAAATCTCAGGGTTCTGCTCTGATGTGAGGGGACCATGAAGCAAAGCTTTCAGTCCACCGATGGATTCTCATTCCTGTGTTCCCATCTGGTCATGAATACGGATGTTGACGGAGCCGCTTGATGTGGCCCGGGTACGTTTAGGGCTCTGTGCCGGAGCTGCTACACCAGAGAAACAGGAAGATGGATTAAAAATACGTAAATTAAGAAACCTGCCTGTGAAAGTACCTGCTGTATTTTTTTGAATTTATTTATTTTACAGAGAGAACACACAAGACAACAGGTGAATAACAAAACTCATTTAATTATTAGAATTTAAATATGCAAATTACGATCTATCTGGTTTGCACAGATGTCCAGGACTGAAGTCTGGCCTGAAACAAATGCTGATGTGTATCTTGGATGTCCTGTCCACTTTCCTGAATTTAAAAAAAAAACAAAACACACATTATAGAAGCAAAACAGCCCAAAGGTGCAGGATTAAAAATTTCATGACGAGTGGAAAAACTCCATCTGCTGTGGAGCGCCGTGTGATACGAACCCCCAGACGGTTTTCTCTGCGTTGGGAGCCCCCCCCAAAAAAGTCTCCGTTAATTGCAACCTATAAATCTCATGCACAGTACGTGATATCAGAGAGCAGTGCCTGCAGTGAAGTAAGATTCCATAATCAAAAGCTCGATAGAATAGCGCTCGACCCGAGTGGCGCGGCAGTGAGGGATACGTTAACCTCAGAGAACCTCGAGCTGCGGCGTTCATGCATTCTTTCTGTGGGTGGGATCTCAAACAACTCTGTTTTTCTAGACTCATCTGTCGTAGCTGCCCCCCTTTTGACGCCCTCCTAAGGGCAAGGTTTAAATCACCATAAATGGAAGCTGGAGGTGTGTGTGTGTGTGTTTGTAGGGCGCTCCTGAGACAACAAGACTGTTTTTCCCCGCTGCTCTTGTCAAAGGTAAACATTCCAGGCTCAGGACGTTCAATGCCAAGTGCTGTTTGATCTCCATCATGTGACATCTGAGAGCGATGGAAACCCCCCTTATCATCCCAAACACCGACCCCGCAGCAGCGGTACGGGACCTGTGTGGTTTTGGCCGGGTTCTCAGGCGCTGCGATGGATCCCGCTGTGTACATGTGTTTTTGAAAAAAGTAGGTCTGTCCCTGACCTGAGATAACTCCGCTGTGTTTGGCCGCTCTGGTATAAGAGGAAAAAAAACACGTAGCTCTTTGATGATGAGAAGACGTCACATGTTTAAGATCCCTTTTCTCGACATCACGCCACTCATGAGGTGGATGATCCCTCGCCATGTTTATGGACAGCTAAAGGGGCCTCACTGTGAGCTGCGAGACACGTGCAGGCCGTGGCACACCGGGCCGAAGGAGCGTCCCATTTGACAACAAGGATACGTGTGCCACCACGCATGCATCCGTGTTCCATTTGGCGGCGGCCCATGACTCCCTCTCGGGGACACAGACCGCAGGCATCATCTTTAAAGTCTCAGTTCAGCCGAGGACAGACTCGGGCCAGATATGCTGCGTGCACCTGGAAACACACGACGGCACTTGTAAAATTCAAACTTTAAACGTTGAAATTACATTCTTCAGCTCATAAACTTGCACTTGTGAAAGATCCTTTACTCGAGCAAAAGTACCAATAAAACCTTGTAATAAATTTTTTATTACTTATAGAGAGTTGTGCAATCTTGTGAAAGCAGATACGGCGCGCTGGTCCTCCACCAAGGCGGTCGCGTTTTCACTCGCGTCTGTTGGGTTGTTTTCTGTCTGTCGGCTGGTTTTCACACAAACTAGCAGGCAGCGCTGAACCTCATGGAGGAATTTTAGCAGAAGTGAAGGCAGGTTTTTCATCTTGTTCTTAGTTTTGGAACACACAAGCATGGGAGATGAAATCCCTTTTGCTTCTTCCTGTTACCAATTCTGATAAGTGAACTTGCAGCGTCCTAAAATATACATAAATAGATATGTTTATGGGAACATGTCCCCTCAGGAGCTGAGACCTACAGAGACCAGCCGACCGCTAGGTAGCTTAGCACAATGAATGGTAGTGGATGGGAAGTCCTAGCATAACTCTGTCCAAATTAATCACATGTACGAGGACAAACATATATCTGGAGCAACCGGCGTCCTAAACCTGAGGTATTTGATGAATCTACGCTAACACTTCCTACCCGCTACCATTCACTGTGCTAAGCTAACGAGTGGTCAGCTGGTCTCAGCTCTCTAACGCAGACAGAGGTGAAAAAGGCTAATCTGCTAAGATTTGGATTTAGACCCGTCCCAGACTGGAGCGCCACCCCCCTCGGGCCAGGTCTACACCCCCCACTGAGGGAGGAAGAACTTTAAAGACCATGAAGAACTTATGGAAAGAAGGAACTAAAATTAAAGACAACGTGAGAAAAAAAAGGAAGAGTGCAGATGCGTACACGTCAGAGGCTGATGCTCCAGATGCAACTCTTAATCTGAAATTATCGCCACGCGTTCTATTAGTCATATTTGAGTTTATTGTCTGAGTTGATCTGCAGAGAGAACACAAACAGCATTTGGACTTCCTGGACTGGATCGGCTGCACGTCACGTCTTTTATTGACAGAGTGGGACGGCTGCTTTTAAAGGCCCGATACACCAACCAGGCGGGGGGTGGGGGGGGGGCAAATAAAGCTTGTGCTTATTTTCAATTTGCATAGGGTGAAGTGTTGTTTCTACACCAGATGCATGACAGGCCTCCAGCCGGAATCTCTGGGGTCCGGGATGATGTCATGTGGCTAAAAGCTGCGTTCTGTACGGCGAGCGCTACAATCTTTTGTTTTTGTTTTTGTGTCGATTCCTGTTTGTGCTGATGTTTGAGTCGGCCTTTGGGCTGTTGTGTTGGGTTCAGTGACATGTTTTGTTGTTGAAGGCAGAAATTACTGACTGGCGGAGTGTCTTTTTATGGTGAAGATAAAGAGAGAGGTTTATTCCCTGAATCTTTCATGTTGATGGTTGCTCATGCGGCGTTTCCATGGTGTTTGAGGAGGATTAAAGGGTTTTGTGACTGTTTATCAAAGGGTGGTTTAGTTTAATTTGCTACGGACACAAAACTGACATGAACATCAGCACATTTTAACTGTTGATGGTCACATGACTCATTCTGAGAGCCCATCGGCAAGGAGAGCAGCAGGCCTGAGTCCTTCTACAGAGGATCAGAAGATCCCGAATGACCTGAAAAAACCGAGGAGAACGACAACCGAACGAGCCTCGTTCATTCGCTTGTGATCGGGTTGGTTCTTCCACACCGGCAGACGATTTACTTCACTTCTTCGGGAAATTCCAGCGTCGTTCGTGACCAGAAACCTTCACCTGACCTCCCACCACCTCGAGGGAGGGCAGAAAATTACAGAACTTCTCCTTTAAAATATCTGACGCTTGCAGAAAACTACTATTAACAACTAATGTAGTAATTTAATGTTAACGGCTGCTTGAGAGGCTAACGACTCTCACACTGATCTTCTTATGGTGTATTTGTGTGTGTGTGTGTGTGTGTGTGTGTGTGTGTGTGTGGGGACCGTATCTGACTGGTATCCAAGGATGTTGTCTTGTCACCTAAAGGATGCAAAGTCAACCAGGCCTCGGGAGGCTTGTGGTCTGCAGGGAGCAGCAGAGAAATTCACGTGAGCACAGATGAAAAATTCAGTGGTGAAAAGTGAGACAAGCCTTGGGGGGTGGAGGTGTGTGTGTGTGTGTGTGTGTGTGTGTGTGTGTGTGGGTGGGTGGGTGGGGGGGGCATCGATGAGGGCGACCGGTAACACACTGACAGATGATGCAATCCCGTAGGCTGTTGCGTGGAGCAGCGTGGCTGCATCAGATGAAGCCAATATCAAGTCGATCGTGTTTTGTTGTGTTTTTTTAGAGGTGCGGGGGGGGGGGGGGGGTTAAGTGTGGAATTTTGTGTAGTAATGCCAGCAGCCCCCCCCCCCCCCGCCCGCAGCCGCGGGCCGTGAAAACGTGCGTGTTGTCCACCGTGAGACCATTAAAGCCCCCGGAGAGCGGCGGGGGCGAGGGGACGTGTCTGTAGCCATGTCAGCGCAGCCTCCCTCCCCCCACCCCCATTCAAGCTTTGGTCTATTATTATCCCAGGAAACGGGTAATTGCATCGGGACCCATCCTGGACTCGAACCAGAGCGTGCAGACCGGGACAGCCGCTGGACGGTGGCGACCCTCAGCTTCTCCTGCTCTCACAAAACAGCCCCAATCTTCATCCTCCTCCTCCTCATCATCATCACCTTCATCATCTACCCTCCCTCCGCTCGCTCCCGTGCGCACCAGCAGCAGCAGCGTGGGCGCGTGCCACTAGTTCTACCCCCCCTCCCCCCCCCAAAAAAAGGAAAAAAAAGTTGTGTAAGAAGTTTGTGTGGGACGTTCACGGAGGAACCTCTCACGGAGACTCCACCAGCGCGTGGACTGCTGACGCAAGGGAGACCCCCCCCCCCCTCCACTAACCGCGCAGCTTTGTGTCGTTGTGGTGATCCGGTGGCGCGGGGGTAGCACCCGGGTGAGAAAAGGGGGTTCTTGGTTGCAACATCAAACAATGGTGTCGTCACTCCGCGGCGGGCCAATCAGAGGCCTTGGTGTCTTTACACCTTCTTGACTGGAATCATTCATAACGCCGATGCGTCAAACCGGCAGGAGCGGCTATAAAAACGCAGCGCACCGCGCTCACTGAGACATTTCCCCCCAAATCAAAGGAAAGACAGACCCGATCCCTCCGCCTGCTGCCGCTCTACCTGCTGTCTGCAGCCGACCAGCTCATCTATGTTGTCCATGGGTGGATTTTATGTGAGACACGTCGTAGTGGCAGCGCTGTGCTCCGTGCTGGCCTCAGGGACGCTGGGGTCTCCGGTGCTGGGGTCCCCGGTGCCGGGGCCAGAGCCGATCCGCTGCGCCGCGTGTACTCCGGAGAAGCTGAGCCAGTGTCCAGCGGTGGCGCCCGGATGCGCCGAGGTGCTGCGGGAGCCCGGCTGTGGATGCTGCCTCGCCTGCGCCCTGAGTGCCGGGGAGCTGTGCGGGATCTACACGGCTCCGTGCGGCTCCGGACTGAGGTGCACCCCGAGACCTGGCGACCCCCGACCGCTGCACTCTCTCACCCGGGGACAAGCCGTGTGCTCGGAGAGCACCGAGCCCGAGCCAACCCTCGAGCCTCAGGCACAAGGTAGGCCTCCACGGTTCGATTCTCACCACATCCCGCGGAGCCTAAGCCTCCAAACTCGCCCACCTGATGCCTTTTACACTAACACCCCCTCCTCACCCCAGATCAGGGAGAGCCAGAGGCTGAGATGGAGAACGCAGCCATCATCTCGGACCCCGGCTCCAGCCACTACCTCCCCGGCCACAACAAGCCCTACGACCCGAGGGCTGCCGCCGACGCTCAGGAGAGCATGAAAGCCAAAGTCGTCGCCATCCGCAGGAAATTGGTGGAGCAGGTGAGGACCCCCACCCCCACCCCCCGACCACCGCCTCTGCGTGGCTGAAACCCCCGGCGCGGAATCCTGTGTGTGAAATATGTTGCTAAAAGTTTAGTTGAGGAGGTTTGTGGGTGGGCGACTGGTGCGCCGCTAGGGGGAGCTGGCGTGCTGCTCTAGAGAGAGAGGGGAGAGAGAGTGAAGGAGAGAGAGAAAGAGAAGGAGAGAGAGAGAATGGGGATGCTTGTTATTACAAGTTTAGTCTGTAGTTTGATGTCAGCCCACAAGCGTGCTGATAATAAAGCGGTGTTTATTATCACTTCAGCTGTTTTTGGCACCACATGCACACAAATTTAACCCTTCACCCCCCCCCCCCCCAGGGGCCCTGTCACGTGGAGCTGCAGAGAGCCGTGGAGAAAATCGCCAAGTCGCAGCAGAAACTAGGAGACAAGTTAACCAGATTCTACCTCCCCAACTGTGACAAACACGGGCTTTATAAGGCCAAGCAGGTTGGTACCTCAGCTCCTGTGTGTGTGTGTGTGTGTGTGTGTGTGTGTGTGTGTGTGTGTGTGTGTGTGTGTGTGTGTGTTTGAGGCTTTCATGACTCGGCTCAGAAACTCAACAAGTTGTGTGTGAGAACGTGAAGCCGAGATCATGTCAGCTTCAAACCGACTGCGTGGATCTGCTCCTTTTGTCTGCTGGGTGTGTGTGACGTCATCCTGTGTGACCCGGCGTGCAGCCAGAGATTGAAAGTAACGGAAGGGTTCCTGTTCCAGTGTGAATCCTCCCTGGACGGGCAGAGGGGGCGGTGCTGGTGCGTGAGCTCCTGGAACGGCAAGAAGATTCTAGGTTCGACCGACCTGCCCGCAGACGCCGAGTGTCCTTAGAGATCGACCACTGAAGCAGATCTCACAAGACGAAGCAAGCCACTGATTTTCCTTTTTTTTTTTTTTTGATAGTTGTTTATTTATTGATCTTTGTCCATGGTGGTGTTGAATTCAGGTACACTGTCACCGTGGGGCTGTGGGTCCCTCCGAACACCCGTCCCAAAGAGAGAAAAATCTATTTTTGTTGTTTTTTCTGAAAGATTTTAATATTGATGCATTCACTTCTACTCTTCAGCCTTATTTATTTCAACTGTATTGCATTTTGTGTTATTTGTAATTATTTCATGAGTATTTATATCATTTTGCCTTATTGTTGTTGTTATTATTTCTACTTTCGTGGCTGTGTAAGGTGTTTCTACTCGGCCCTGAGGGACTCCGGGAGTGGAGTTCGCTCTGCCGTGGAGGTGAAGTCGTCTGGCGGTTTGGTTGGTGACGAACCAAACAAGAACAAAAGCACTGAGTGTCCAAATGTCATTTATTTCGAATTGATTTTTGTTGTTGTTGTTGTTGTTGTTGTTGTTGTTTTTGTTTTGTTGTTCGTTTCCTGATGTGACACATGATCGGCTCTTGTCAGTGAATGCAAAACTCAGTCTGGAATCCTTCCACGCTCTCAGAAAACATTTCCCAAGATTCCACGGTGTCGCGGATAACATGACGGGTGGCGCCACCTGCACGCCTCTCAAACGGGTATTTTCGACATTTACCTACCTCCGATATTTATGTGTCAGTTGTGTTGACGTATCTGCTACTTTTCTTTGTATGTCGCTGTTCTCTCTGACCAAGAACACATGACCACAGGGGCGGAGCGCGGCGGCGGCTCCGCTCGACTATCCACATGCTGCTGTTGGAGGGAGAGTTATCGTCTGTTTGAGTCTATTCCAAAGTGACTAACTGCTCACTTGTACGTGTGTGTGTGCGTGCGTGCGTGTACACTTTTGTAATTGAGATGTAATGTAAGAAAAAAAAGGTGATATATTTAATAAAAACATTAACCTCTGCCCATGTGCTCCTGACCTCTCCTTCACCCGGCTCGTGGCTCCTCCAGCGCCGGGGCCCCGCGACCACACGTTCTATATCCAGCGTGTTTGTGAGCGGCGTTATCAGGATGATCCAGAGCGGAGGTCCTTGTTTAGACACTTTGCCGGGACTTGCAGCTACCTTTTGACCCGCTTTCTGTTTGCCTTGGTCGGGACGCAGGAATTCACCTCAACCTCTCGTGCCCACTGCCAGCCTGCCTGGCACCACCAGATTTATTTTTATTCTTTACAAATTGAACCTTCGCTTTATCCTTATTGACACATTCCAAGACTGAGGGGAGCCTGATTGCATTCAGCGGGAGCCGCCTTGCTGGAATGAAGCTGGGACGATAACAAAAACACGCACACATCAGGAAAACGTGTTCACTTTTTTTTTTAATTAAAAAAAAGACATTAAATACAAATGATATTTTTGAAACCTTTCTGAGACAAAAATGATAGCTGTGAGATTTTAGTATCATTAAAGGCTTGGATTAAAATAACAATAAAAATCCTTTCGAAGCAAAACAAAATACCCGTGAACAGAGAGATGCTTGACATGGCCAGCAGGGAGAAAATAAAAGTGGCTCTGCACTGGCAGACGGAGGCGGGATGGCTGGGCGCGCATGGAGAGAAGTGACTTTACCGGGAGGTGAGAGGTTCACCGCCCTCAGGCTGGATTCACACCGTCCAACTGTCACACAGCCTGCACGCCACATAACTTTCATGCAACTTGACGGTCACGCAGAAGCAAAAGTAGCCTCACGCAACAGATTTAGCCTCAGAATTGGCCTGCTAGCGCCTCAGTTTCCGATTCATATTTTGTGATGTTTTTTGGCTAGTTTGTAGGTCTACGATCTGGTGGGGGGCGCCATCGTAGCTTGGGGTCATCTGCGCCGTTCTGATGTCAGAGCGTTCTCTCGCCAAGTTCTTGCCTTCCAAATACTCCCAAACAGGCGCCCCAGCTCGCAGAGCAGTTGTCCCCTCCTGAATTCGTTCGTGAAGAAATTAAATGACTAAATAGGCTCTTTGCTGCCACCGTGAGACTTCGGTTTGAAATTGCAGCTTGATCGATGGCAAAATTTGTGAGTCGCCTCCCTTGACGAGTGGACCTAAAGCCAATAGTACCAGATGACATCATCATATGGTACCACTCGGCGTCGTGATTGGCTGTTGCATGATTCTACTGGAGTTTCACACACTTGACAACTTAGACAGGTTCCAAGTGTGCGGCCCAGAGTTTCACACCAGGCAACTCGATCACAACAAAGTTTTCAACCCAATAAAGTTGTGTGACAGTTTCACGGCGTGAGAGCAGCCTCGGAGGACGTGACCCACAACGACCAGAGACCTGAGCGCCTGACTGGCACAGATTCGTCGTCTGGGCGTGGAGCCTTTCAACCAGCAACAGAAGGAAAAGCCCAAAAAAAAAAAAACCCAAAAAAACAAAACCAAACATTCATTAGTGATTATATTCCCCAAAATACACTGAATCATATCGACTTTACTGTGCAATCGGTGAGTCACTGAATTGTTCATAAGAAAACCTAGTTTGGATCAGCTTATAATTCTTTCTTCGATAAATAATTTTAAATTTTTTTAAGTACTGTACATGATGTCTAGTCAGACACATAGCTGGCCAGGAAATAAGAATAATCGTAATAATAATAATAATAATAATAATATATAAAAAGACACACTTACAAATATCAGGGAGAGAATAGCTTAAACATAATTGTATGTATGTGTGTTCCTCCCCGTACATCAAGTCTCTGAACCCATGGGAAATAGCACCACCAGGCTGGTTGTAGGTTGCTGATGTCTACCAAAGGAAGCTACCGAGCTACTGGGCGAGCATTCTTCTCTCCGCACTCTCTCCACTTTTCAAGTCTTTACACAGGATGTGGGAGAGCATCGGGCAGGAAGCTCCTCGGGGAGGGCCACGTCTCCTCCTCCAGACCCCCTACCACTTGTGTGAATGCATATTTGGTGCCGTGTCCACCTTGTGGAGATTTGTTGGCATGCGATCATACAAGCAATTTTCAAAGAAACAAAAACAACAACAACAAAGAAAATAGTTGCATTGAATGGAAAATTTCTGAGGGGTCTTCGCAAGCCTCGCTGTCAGAAGACCTGGTGTAGGGTTTTTCTTTTTCCACCCTGGCTTATTATTGTTTTCTTACAGTATCACACTGTTGAATCTTACATGACCTCTCAGGAAAGGTATGCAGATGCAGATAGGACCAATTTTCTTTAACTGCGTGCATTGACGAGTAGCGGTGCAGCTAAAGTGCTTTAAGTGCTTGTGCTTGTGCTCGAAGCATAGGGGCAGCTGGCAGCTGCGGCGGGGCGAGCCGGTCACACCTGACTCGCCCAGTTCAAACAAGCCTACACCAGGTTGCACCACTGACAGGAGGAGGACCAGGGGACAGCAGGGTGCTGGAGTCGGACGAATGAGTCGGACACAGGGACAGGATTGGGCACAGGGACGAGGACTGCAGGGGGAGAGAAGGGTGGAGATATGACATGAAGGGGTGGAGGACCTCAGCACCAGATCGGTGCGACAGACAGAGGGCTTGGACAAATGGATGGACAGCGACAGCGGGTGGCATATTGGTCTCTATGGCAACATCCACACTAAAATGTTTTCAAAACGAAAACCATCACCATCTCAGAATGAGTCCACGGCTGTACGAACACACCTGAAAACGTGTATCGCATCATCATGCAGGGACACCGGCCACGAGCAAGCCACAGGCAGATCTTTGACTCAGTGGTCAGTTGCGTAAAGACCGGAGATTTCTCTGCTTAGACCGACGACGACGGGAGAGAACGCAAACGGGACAAAAGAACGGTAGTTGGGGTTTTTGTCGATGTATTCTGATTTTATATTCGCATAATTAAAGTATTGTATCGTTACATGTTGATGGAGACGGACAAATCTAAAAAGATCCCTCCAATTTCCTCAAAACAGTTTTTACGCTTACTTGAGTTCTGCTTTTGGCTCGCCAGCTTTGCCTTGGCGGGAGATGAAAACCACCGTCTCAAATCAGCTCTGGCGTAACGAGGCTTTAATTCAAGTGGCTGACCAGCTGTTACTCCCGCCGTCGTCTTCACGGTAATTTCCAAACTTTGTCTTCCTCTCAGGGCTGCACGGTGGTGCAGTGGTCAGCACTGTGGCCCCCCAGCAAGAAGGTTTTGGGTTTGAGTCCCGGCTCGGGTGCGGGATGTTTCTGGGTGAGTCTCCATGTTCTCCCTGTTCCTGCGTGGGTTCTCTCTGGTACTCCGGCTTCTTCCCACCGTCCAAAGATATCAATTTGGGGACGAGGCTGATTGATTCTCTAAATTGACCACAGGTATGAATGGGAGAGCCAATGGTTGTTCGTCTCTCTATGTTGGCCCTTCCATGGACTGGTGACCTGTCCAGGGTGAACTCCGCCTCTCGCCCGTAGACACTGGGATAGGCTCCACCCCCCGCGACCCTTAATGTAGGAATAAGCGGAAGACAATGGATGGATGGATGTCTTCCTCTCAGAGCAACAGCAGCACGTCCAACAGACATACTTTGGTACCTCGGAACAGTGACAACTGAAGCTCATTCCTCAAGACCTCCCTCCATTTTTCACTGTTAGCGCTTCTTCTTCTTCTACTCTGTTTTTAACTGCCATCCTCTGGTACTTCCGAACCCCAAAACAGCTGAGGGAAACTCATATACTCTGTAAATGGAAGCACAGTTATTGGGGTGTGCTGAGCCTCCTCTTCTGGCTCCACTCAAGTCTTTGCATGGTTGATGATGGTCAGCAACGACTGGAATTAACTGTCCTGTTGTATTTTTCTACTGATCGTAATGGTTGCCGGTGAGGGTCACATGTCGGGGCTGATGAGACACAATCATGATGCTGACACCCCTCTGTGCGACAAAGCTCTCGATGTGAGACAAACACGTCTCAAAATGAAAACCTGTAAGCGTGGATGTAGCCGAAGCTCGCAGGGTGGCCTGGTAGCGCCTTGGCGAAATACTCCACTGGCGGTTTATCTGTTGGGTACTGAGGACTTGTCCACACCACCACCACCATCTGCTCCACTTCTGAAGGAATTTCAGGTGAGATGGCATGTTGAGCGCAAGAGTAACTGGACGTTATCGGCCTCTCAACCATCCTTCGTGTGCTCGATTGCAAGTGGACAGTAGAAAAGGATTGCGATGACTGGCGGCTCAGCCGAGCTTGCTATCTTGGACTTGGTCACATCTGATTCAGACTGAACAGAAACATCTGTAGAATTGTCTCAAAGCAATCCAGGGCATTTATTTGGCTGATTGACAGATCTTGATTGGCAAAGTCACTAAAAACATGAGCAAAGATTTCTTCCTAAAAGGGAGCTTTTCTTCCCGTGGTGGCGAGCAAGCGCTTGCTCAAGGGGGAACTGTCGTGTCTCTGTAAAAGAGATTTCAAACCACCTCCAAATGCGGCATCGATCAGACGCGTGAAAGAACACATTTCAGTTTGTTTCTTGCTGTTCAGACTGTCCAAATCAATCTGGATGTCCCTGAAATCTGATTTGGGCAGACGGTCTCAACACGGGCTGAGTGAGAACACAACCATGCTACCGCTGCAGACTGACCAATGAGAACAAAACACGTCCTACAAACGACAAAGCCTGACGCTGCCTCTTGTATTCACTTCTCCTCAAGTTCCAAACACCAGCAGCTTCATCGTTCAGAATCTCTGAGATTTTGTGTGAATCAGACCAAACGGGAACTGGATCACGCGGCTACAGCAGCTACAGCGGTTACTGCTGTGTCGCCCGTCAGATGTTTAGCTGTTGTGAATCCAAGCTAGCATGCTACAGCTGCGGCCATGTTCCCAAGCTACCTGAGCCGGCACTTGAAGCTAACCGGGGAGTATTTGATACTCAAAAGACAGGAGGGTGAGGAGGGAAGGCATGGAAGGGTCAGGTTTAAGGCACTAGAACTACGCGGTTTGCATCGGCTCCTCCTGCAGGCTGATTCCAGAGAGAAGGACAAGCTTGCGGCAGCCAGGATTGAGCTTGTTAGCTTGGTAGGAAGTCAAAGCCTCGCCATGCCGCCATCCTTCTCTTCCAAACGGACCCTGAGCCAGAGAGCGTATTCTTCTGCTTTGTTTAATGGAGGCGGGCCTGGGGATGGCGCCCTAAGCTTACAGTATTGACAAAAATAAACACTTTAGGGAACGCACACTCACATGTGCACAGACATGCAGCTGTGCATGCTATGCAGCAGGTGCTCACACATTAAGACAAGCACAGACAGACTTTACACACCCACAGACACACACAGAGACGGTGGCTGTGATTTTTGGGTGGGCGAGTGGGGGGGGGGGGGGGTCACAGTCACCAGAAAGTCCTCTTTAAAGTGAGTGGAAAAGTCCCTCCTTCGTCTCTAACAGAATAGTGCAGATGACAGGATTCTCCCTTCTCTCTCAGCTCTCAGCTTCATCATGGTTTTAAAGAAAGACAGAGGTTCCCTAAGCACAGGGCAGATAGCTGTGATGGACAGGAGGCTTGGCTCCACCTCTCCCCTCGTTCTCTCCCAAAGTCCCTCCCTCTCCCAAAGAAACGGGACCTGAAATCATAGGGCTCCTTCCAATGTTTACATATATTACATGCAAGTAGGCTCCTTCTCTTTTACCCACCCCCCTCTCCCCTATTCGCTGTCTTCCTCTCTCTGTCCACTTGCCGTCCCTCCATCCTCTTATTTGCTCTCCGGGTTGTGGCACTGTGTCTCATCTCGATCCCTGCCGTCATAGCCGGGCAGGGGCTGCCCGTATTTGTCCACACACCAGCAGTATCCCCGCCTCCGGCCTTTGGATGGACGGCACTGCAAAGAGAGGTGGAGAATATCACCGTTTAGTGGCTGTTTTATTTGTTCACTGAACACAATCACGACGCAGAGGGAGAATTATTATAAATATATTATTAGTACTATCTAGGCAAGAAGGATTTCACTGGTGGTACACACTTCATCAGCTCAACACAAATCACAAATACACAGAAAAATGGAGAAAAGACAAGAAAATGGGTAAACATTCATTCTGTAATGGGTCGGGCAAGATATTGTCTGTCAGTGCCACCTCCGTCACATCCTAGCAGCGTCTGAGAGACACACCGTGAGAGGACTGATCCCCACGCCGCTCTACCAGCACCACCTTCAATCTGCTACGAGTCGCAGCACAGCAGAACCCGAACCACCCTGTCCATCGTGGAGACGAACGTCCTGCCGCCTGGAACCCTCTCGGGTTTCTTACGTGGCGAAACTTATCAGAGATAAACACCAGCGATGATGAAGGTGCTCACCGGCTGACAGATGATCACACACACACACACACACACACACACACACACACACACACACACACACACACACAGACAAACACACACGTATCAGAGTGGGAGAACTTCATCCATGTGCAACTGGAGTGAGCAGCTCGCTGCGCCGCCGTGGGGGAGAGTTTTTACCAGGGAAGATGAATATGCAGATTATTTTGGACTGCGAGGGGCAGCGAATGAGGAGCGCAGTTACTGAGAGAGCGAAGGAGTGTGAAGGTAAACATGGAGTTGCTAAAATATTTGCCAAGGCCAGTTGGAGGGTTGCAGGGAAACCAGCGCTGCTATTCTGGGACACTGGCAGACACTCAAAATCATCTGGAGCTGATTATGGCCTGCACATGCACGAGGACTCGTGCACACAAACACACATGGGCAAACATGCAGGCGCACACAAACAAGAGTTGTATGGAGTGCAAGTATATGTACATACATACATACCCCCCACCTACTCAGACACACACACACACACACACACACACACACACACACACACACACACACACACGTCAGCAGTCACATCAGGCGGCCCACAGGGCACAGGGCTTTGAGAGTGGCAACTTTATGAGCTCCATTTGGGGGACATAAACCGACACAATCAACATTGCCAGGTGGAACCCAGCTCATCATGGACCATTGAGGCAACCAGCAAGGGAGGAGACACACCTGAACACCTGACCACCTGCATGTCTGTCTCACTTGAGCTGAGGTCTTCAAGCACTACACAGTACTACACAGTAAATACAGAATTCAACACCAAACAAGCTGAGAAGAACTTGTGACAAAGGAAGACTTCAATACTTGCTAACTTTGACTTCGGAAAAGATGAATGGGAATAAAACAGATACCACGAGCTAATGCTAACGCTGCCGTGGCGACTAACGTGGAAGTATATACAAACATAAGTATACATACATACATAATTGTACATGCAAAAATACTATACAGATATAAATACATACATTTTATACATATCGACATATGTAAACATTCATTTATTCATACAAAAATATTTCCATATAAATGTACATTTATATCTATATAGATATACACATACACATAAATATAAAGCACATGTGTATACATACAGATGTAAATGTATGTATATGTATGTATACATACACACATACATATACTGCATATGGGTACATACATATACACATACATATGTATAAATACACACATATACATGTGTACATATATATGAACGTATATAGATAAATGTAGACACATATGTATCAACATATATGTACATATACACTACACTAAATGCATATAGATATATAAAAATAAATACATATGTACAGATATACACATACACATATTTATAAAGCGCTACATACAAGTATTATACACATATATGTGTTCATTGTTTTATATATATACATATATGACACTGGGCAGGTTGCCAGTCTTACTAGGAGGATTAACGTCATCCCCTCTTTCTGTTAGGGGTCCTGGCTGGAGCCTCTTACATACACACATACATACATAGACACATACACGTACATGTACATATATAAAGTGCATTATATGTACACACATACATTCATATGTATACATACATAAACATACACATTATATATATTTGCAAATATGAATGTGTACGTGTACATGTATGTACATATATAAATGTGTATAAATATATGTGTGTATATGTTAAAATACATGGATACATACTTTAAAGTATGTATATATGTTCATGATTGTATTTATGAATTTTGAGGTTTGTGTGTATACTTATATGTATGTATGTCAGTGTGTTTATATGTATGTGTATACATGTATGTATACAGATATGGTTGTTTATGTGTACATGTGGTTGTTTTATGTATGTTTAAGTGTTCATGTATCTATCCATACATTTATCTGATTGTATATGTTTATGTATGTGTGTACATACGTATACATGTAAACATATGTATGTATATATGTATGTATGTATTTTTGTATGTATATGCATGTTTGTGTATGTATATATGTATGTGTATACATTTATGTATGTATGCATTTATGTGTGCATATATGTCTGTATACAAATATATGTATGTATGCTTGTATATATGTATATGTATGTATGTATCCATACATGTATATAGGTATGTACACTTTATGTATGTATGTGTGCTTGCATGTATGTATGTGTGTATGAATGTATGTATTTATGTGTGTATATATGTAGGAATGTTTGTATCTATACATGCATGTTTGTTTATATCTATGTATACAATCATATGTATGTGTGTACATGCTTTGATACATGTATATGTATGTATGAATTTATGTATGGATATATGTATCTTTACATACACATGTATGTATTTTAGTATGTATACCTATACATATGTATGTATGTATGTGAATGAATGAATGTTTGTGTATATATGTATATATGCATATGTTTGTATGCATGTTTATACATAAATATGTTTACATGTATGTATGTATACATATATGGATGTACACATGTATGTTTTCATATGTGTATATATGGATGGATGTACGTTCATGTTTATACATAGGTGCTTTCATATATATATATATATACACACACACACACACACACACACACACACACAATATATGGAAGTATAAATGACCACATGTATTTATGAATGTTTGTTTATATGTATACATACACATCTATGTAGGTATGTATATTTGAGTAGATATGTATGAATGTGTGTGTGTATGTATATATTTCAAACAAACATATGTATACATGCAAATATACACATTTATTTTATACATATATATATATATATTTATGTATAAAATAAATGTGTATATTTGCATGTATACATATATGTTTGTTTGAAGTTCCGGGGCTCCACCCACAACCTTGTTGCTGGGGGGCCACAGTGATGACCACTGCTCCACCATGCTGCAATATATACATACATACACACATACATATATATGTGTGCATACATATACATACACATACATATACATATATACTCAAATATATACATATATGTTATTGTTTTGATAAATACATACACATATTTTTCCAATATATATTCAAAAATATAAATGTATACATACACATACAGTTTTATAGAAATACTTAACAAGTTTTTGGTGTTTTTTTTAAATTTTGAAAAACTGACTAGGGCATTTATTTGACAAAGGCCACAATGTCTACTGTATGTTTAAACAAATATATATCACCTTTCTGTTAAGGGTCATGGCTGGAGTCTTTTACATACATATACAACATACATACATATATATATATACATACATACATACAGGAACATGTACATTTATAAAGTGCATTCATATGTACATAGATACATTCATATGTATACATACATAAACATATTAACATACATACATACTAACCACATGATATATCTGTATATATGTATTATTATGTATTTTTAATATGAAATCATATGTACATGTGTACACGCATATATGTACACATATGTACAAATAGGTACATTTACATAGACATGTCTATACATATTTACATGTATGTATATACACATTTACATGTACATACACCAGTATGTATACACATATATGCACATGTATATCAATGAATATATACATATATGAATATACATACATGTATAAAAAATATATATATACATACACATATACGCATATATGTACACATATGTACAAATAGGTACATTTACATAGACATGTCTATACATATTTACATGTATGTATATACACATTTACATGTACATACACCAATATGTATACACATATATGCACATGTATATCAATGAATATATACATATATGAATATACATACATGTATAAAAAATATATATATACATACACATATGTTCACAATTATATGTATAAATATATGTATACATACATACAAACATATACACAAAAATATGTGCATAAAAGTATCCCTGTATATATGTATATAGATATATGTATGTACATATGTAAACATGTATAAGTATACCTGTGTATACATTTTAATATACATGTATACATACCTTTATGTATGCATATATACATGTTTATATACATGTATTTTCGTTTGTGTGTATACATCTATGGATATATGTCAGTGTGTTTATTCATATGTATGTGTATATTCATATATGTTTGTATGTGTGAACATATATTTTTATGTATATGTAGCTATACATATATGTATCTGATTTTATATATTTATGTATGTGAGTACATATGTATGCATGTATATGTATATATGTATGTATGTATGTATGTGTGTGTGTCAATACATGTATGTACATATATTTACAAATATATATTATCATTTATATATTTATGAAAGTATAAATGAACACATGTATTTATGAATGTTTGTATATGTATTGTATTGTATGTATACATACACATCTACAGTATGTAGGTATGTATATTTGTGTATACTGTATATGTATGTACAGTGTATGTATATATATAAATGTGTGTGTATAAATAAATGTGTATGAATATATATTTGCATGTATACATGTGTGTTTTAAGTTTTTATGTATAAATGTATGTATTAGTGTCAGTATGTATGTATGTATGTATATGTGTGCATGTATGTATGTATACAAATATATGTATGTATGCTTGTATATATGTATACATATATATGTATGTATCTACATATGTGTTTACATATGTATTTATACATATATGTTTGTATGTGTGTATTCATATACATGTAAATATACATATGTATGTGTTGTATGTATATATGTATTTATAAATAGATACATACATACATACATATATGTACATACATATGTATTTATAAATAGATATGTATGTACATATCTTGTGTTTTCATTTATGTATGTATAGATGTATAGGTATGTTAATACATGCATGTGTGTGTATCTCTATATGTGTTATTATTTATGTACGTGTATATGTATGTATACATATATGTATGCATGTATATATGTATGTGTACATATGTATGTTTGTATGTATACATATAGGTTTACATATACGTATGAATATATATATATATGAATAGTACTACATTTATGACATAAATATATCTATGTATGTATGAATTATATTGTAGGTATGTGTATAAATGTATCTACGCGTGTTTGTATGTATGCATGTATGTACATATGTGTGTTAAAATGTATATATGTCAGTATACATTTATATGTTTATGTTTATATGTATGTATACATATATGTATGCATGCATATATGTATATGTGTACATATGTATATTAGTATGTGTACATGTAGGTTTACATATATGTATGAATGTATTAATGAATGACATAAATACATTTATCACATACATATATTTGTGTATGTGTGTTTGTATATATATATGTGTCTATGTGCACGTATACATGTATATCTGTCTGAATATATATGAATATGTGTGTATAATTGAATATATTTATGTATGTATGTGTATATGAATGTGTATATATGTGTATTTATGTATATATCTTTATATATCAGTATATACAAATAAATATATAGGTGTGTATATGTGTATGTATACAAATGTATTTTTGTGTACAAAAGCATATATACATTTTTATGTGTGTATATGTACACATGTATGTGTATACATGAATGTATAAATATATGTATGTTTGTACAAATGTATACATATGCATACATTTAAACATATGTATGTATATATGTATATATGTATGTTTGTGTATATAAATATTTACATATATCTATGCATGTGCATGTATGTATTTCTATATGTATGTATACATATATGTATGAACGAATGTGTTTCTATATGTATACATGTGTTTACATACATGTGTTTGTATATATGTATGTATGTGAATGCATGTATTTATGAATGTGCATATGTATGTGAATGTATGTATGTCTATAATTGTACCTAGGTATGAATGTGTATATATGAATCTTTGCATATATATAGGTATGTCTACATGTACATATTTATGTTTTCATATATGTATGTTGACATTTATGTCTGTGTATACATGTACATATGTATGCATCTGTATGTATTGTGTATATGTATGTATACATGTGTGTATGTATGCCTTGTGAATATATATCTATACATATGTATGTGTATATGTATGTACATACAATACATATGTTTGTTTGTGTGTAAATGTATGTATCTGTGTATGTATACATTTATATATGTATATGAATGTATGTATGGTTGTATATATTTGTGTATATATGTATCCTTGTATATATGTATGTATGTATGTACATATGGTTACATATACACATATATGTTTATATGTGTGTGTATATATGTATTGTGTATACATGCATGTATACCTATATGCATATATGTATCTATAATATATATGTATGATTTCATATATGTATGTATGGATAAATATGTATTTATGGTTATACATATATATATGTGTGTACATGTATGTATGAATTTATGTATGTGTATAAATGTATCTATACATGAACTTGCATGTATCTTAGTATGTACACATACACTAATGTATGTGTATGTATGTATGAATTATATTTGTATGTATGTGTATATATGTATCCACGCATGTTTGTATGTATACATGTATGTACATATGTGTGTTAAAATGTATACATGTAAGTATACATTTATATGTATGTTTTCATATGTATGTATACATATATGTATGTACATATTTATGTTTTCATATATGTATGTATCGGTACATATGTATGTTTTCATATATGTATGTACAGATGTATATGTATGTTTAATCATATGTATGTGTTTATATGTATGTAAGTATTTACGTATGTGTATATACGTATGTATACATTATGTATACATGCATATATGTATGTGTACATATGTATATTTGTATGTGTACATGTAAGTTTACATATGTGTATGAATGTACATATGAATGACATGAATGAATGAATGAATGAATACATTTATTACATACATATATTTATGTATGTGTCTATATGTGAGCATGTGTCTATATGCATGTGTATTTATGTATGTTTCTTTGTATATCAGTTCATACAAATAAATATGTAGGCGTGTATATGTGTATATGTATGTATAAAAATGTATTTATGTGTAAAAAAGCATATATACATTTATATAAGTGTGTATATATGTACACATGTATGTGTATACATGAATGTATAAATATTTGTATATATTTGTATACATATGCATACATTTATACATATGTACGTTTTTATGTATGCATACAAATATATATGTGTTTATATATGTATGTTTGTGTATATAAATATATCTATGTATGTGCATGAATGAAGTTATTTCTGTATGTATGTATACATATATGTTCACATACATGTGTTTGTATAAATGTATGTATGAGTGTACATATGTATATGAATGTATGTATGTCTATATATTTCCCTATGTATGAATGTTTATATATGAATCTTACATATACTGCATATATAGGTATGTCTATATTTACATAAGTATGTTTACATATGTATGTTTACATTTATATCTATGTATACATATATTTATGTATATGTATGTATGTGTGTATTGTGTATATGTAAGTATATATATATATGTGTGTGTATATATCTATACATATGTATGTGTATATGTATTTACATATATGTTTACTTGTGTGTACATGTATGTATGTGTATATGTATAAATGTAGTGAATGTATGTATGGTTTTATATTTGTGTATATATGTATCTTTGCATATATGTATGTACATGTTTACATATATGTTTATATGTATGTGTATATTTATATATGCATTGTGTATACATATATGTATATCTACATGCATATATGTATCTAAATATTTATGATTTAATATATGTATAGATAAATATGTATGTATGGTTATACATATGTATGTGTGTACATGTATGTATGTGTATATATTTATGTATATATGTACATATGTTGGTATGTGTATGTGAATGTCTACACATATCTGTGTACATGTATGTATAATTGTATAAATGCATATATACAATTATGTTTTTATATGCATGTATACATAAATGTAGTTGTGAATTCGTATATATGTATTTATGTGTATATATATGTGTATATTTATGTACATATATGTATTGATACAATTACATGTATGTTTGTTTAGATCTGTAATGAACAATATATTTGAATATTAGATATATAATATAATATAATATAAGAATGTCAATGACTGGCTACATTGTTCCATTCATCCTTCCTTCAATCACAGGTACTATGCCAGGGCCGCATGCTGAAGAACAGCCCCCCCACCATGAGTTCCCACCTCCAAACCTCACTGTTGGTGTGGTGTTTCTGGGGTGATGTGCAGTGCCCTTTGACCTCCAAACTTGGTGTGTATGATGGCACCTAAAGAGTTCAGTTTCAGTCTCCTCTGACCAGACTACGTTCTCCCAGTGTTTCACAGGCTTGTCCCAATGTTGTGCAGCGAACTTCAAACAAGCTTCAACATGTTTGTTCTTCAGCACGGGAGTCTTGCATGGCGAGCGCTCATGCAGGCTGTTGAGTTTGTTACTTCTTGTCTTATTTGAAACAATTGTACCTGCTGATTGCAGGTCTTTCTGAAGCGCTCCACAAGCCGTCCTTGGGTCTTGGACAACTCTTCTGATGCTTCTTGAACTCCTCTGTCAGAGGTCTTGCTCGGATCACCTGGTCGTGGCCGGTTTATGGTGAAATTATGCTTTATTTCCACTTCTGGATTACAGCCCCAGCGATGCCCACTGGAACATTCAGGAGTTTAGAAATCCTTCTGTAATCAATACCATCAGGATGTTTGCAACAATAAGGTGGCGACGGTTTTACCCATCATGAGACGTTTCTTGTGCGTCACCTGGGCAAGGAGACGTCTTTTTAGAGGCCATCAGTTGGAGCTGAACCAGCTGATATTAACGTGCACTGACGAGGGGCAGGACTGCTCCCCAGTGACTGATAGGTTTCAGCTGCTGTCTGGGCTTTCCATGCCTTTTTTGCACCTCCATTTCTTCATTTCTTCTTCACGTCATTCCATTTTTTTTAACACACAACTTAATTTGTGAACATCTAAGGTTTGATTTGTTTGCATGTGAGGGTTTTAGGTTTTTTTTATCGACATCTGGTGAAACTCTCATGCCAGTTGCACCTTTAGAAATATATCAACTGAGGAAAATGGTGACGCGTCAGACACTTATTTTACCCCATTAAATAAATGCATGGAGATACAATGATTTAAACATACATATCTATGCATACATAAATGTGTATATATACACATATACATACATATAAACACACACACACACACAATATATATGCATATATATATATACATATATATACACTGCCGAGCTACAAATTTTACAGCAGCAACGCCTGATGGCAGATAGGTTTCCCCCAGCACCACAAATGATCCACACACAAATGTGGGGACATCTTAACTCTGACCCACGCCCAGCATTTGATTCATTCAAATAATTGCTTATTAGAAATTTAGATGGCAGGAAACAGGAATTTTTAAAAACTGGGTTTTTCTCAGTGTTCGTTCAAATTCCAACACCCGGGAGGCCAGAAGAAAACTCTCCTGATACGCACAGAAGCCTCGTGGGTCCAGCAACACTGTTGCGCACACACGTATACACACACGTACACACACACACACACACACACACGTACACACACGGGCAGTGGCTTCAGTGCGACCAGGTGTCTGTTTCCGGCGTGTTCACCGTCCACGTGCAGCCTGAGAACATGATCAAAGGCAGCTTTATAGAGACAGAGGCTCATTAAAATACCTCGCCAACAACTACTGCATTAGTCTGGGGGCAAGCACGCAGCCCAGCACGCCCCCCTTCTCACACACCAACATCATCGAGAGATTCTTTTTGGTGACCTCCTGCCTTCCTCCCCCTCCTCTTTTGTCCCACCCCCCCACGGTGCCATCGTCTGAGTTTGCGGCCAGCTTCTATTTTAACTCTGACCCAGCCGACCAGACTGTGGAGAGCAGCTTAACATTGTGTTCCTCTCCTCTGGTTAATGATGACAGAGTCCTGAATATGCCCAGTGTGTGTGTGTGTGTGTGTGTGTGTGTGTGTGTGTGTGTGTGTGTGTGTGTGTGTGTGTGTGTGTGTGTGTGTGTGTGTATAGGAGGGCTGAAAAGCCAACGGAGAGGTAGAGCAACATGTGTATGTGTGCATTCCCCTGTTGCTTGGCTACCTTTGAATTTCCGCTCAGTCTCTCTTTCATCTGTGAACTATTAGCAGTCATCTCAAGCAATGCTTTCTTTACTGCAACACACACACACACACACACACACACACACACACACACACACACACACACACACACACACCCAAAGTGTTTGCAATGGGACTGTACTCTTTCATTGTAATTATATGTCCATATAAAGAACAGGCAGTCAAGTTTGTCTCATTTTCTCTCATCATCTCACACACATTCTCTCTTGCTCTCTCTCTCTCTCTCACAAACACACACACACACACACACACACTCTCTCTCTCTCACACACACACAAGGACTAACACAGTCATTTAAAGAGACTGTGTAATAAACTGTGTCTGACAGGTTTGTAGCTTCCTTGAAGTCAACCCAACTCAGGAATTAAACTCATTAGCATCAGAGAGACATTGCTCGATTTATGGGGCCGGTTCTGAAATTACAGAGAAACTACAAATACTACGTTATGGTTGTGCGGTTGTCACAGTGACCAAACGTATGACTTACAGCCTGCAGCTGATACTGAGCCTGATACTGACAGGTGATACTTATTAAAGATAGCGCCCACAACGACTTCACACTGGCGGTCCAGCTCGCTGTCATGTGCATCTCTTAAGTAATAGCAGACCACCCGGAAATGTGAGTGCACCCATATTCTGAATGTTACGGTATATGCATTGAAAGAGAACTGCCAGGGACACCAACAGCTGATTGCTAGTCTACTAACCTGGTGATAAAATGGAGAGTGGGACAGCTGATGGGTCCTAAACATAGAGGCTGGTCAAGCTGGCCGTCAGTCTGCACCGCCAGACTTCATGACTTCATGCCACTGATATTTGGAGTGCACCTATATTCTGACCTTTATGGTAAAACGGCCCAGAGAGCTTTCAGGGACAGTAAGCGACCTGAAGGAGTGAGCGAGGCCAAAATATGCAACCGCTCTTCCCAACAACTTCAAACTCGGCACGACACTTCCTTCGACCCCCAGGAATATCCCTGCCCAGTTTGAAGCAGACTGGAGGAACTCACGCACACAGAGATGCCTTCCTTTATTAGCTCAGTATGTCACAGGGCGACACACACATCATGCACTCGGTTTAGCTTCTTTATGCATTTAAGTAGTAAAAGCATTTGTACTCATTTGAGGTTATGATGATGAATTAAACAATTCACAAGAATAATATCACTTGTGCGAGGGAGGAAACAGAGTTGCCCCTGGTTATTGTGGTTGTGACAAAAAAAGGTGAAGATCCACACAAAACTACAAAACTCACTTTGCAAAACTACAAAACTCACTTTGCCTGTGGAGGGCGAGACGAGCTAAACCAGGCACGATGCCAAGAGGGAAAAAAAAACACAGAAGAAGAACCCTTTCAACATCAAACTGGACCCAAGACAGTCCAAACACTTCTTTTGTGTCCCATGATTTCCATCCAGGTATTTTGATGAATATTTTGAGGTATCGAATCAGGAGTGGTTCCAAAAAACAAAACAAAAAAAAAACATTGTGCGTAAAAAAAAGCTTTACCGCTCACAGAAAGTCATTTCTGTTTTTTTCAAACAGAGTAAATGCACAAACAGGAGATGAGAAACTCTCTGTCACATGAGCTCTGAGCGAGCGAAGCACCCTGGACAGTGGCTGCAGACAAACTGCTCTTCTTCTTCTGTTAAACGTCGCCTACACCGCCATCTTCTGGCAGCATTAAATAGCCTATTTTATTTGCTTCGACCCAGTAAATGGAAACACACCAACTGCACATTTCCTCTGGTGCAACATTTCCACTTAAAACTTGTTTGAATGGAAACACAACTCCTGATCTCAGTGTTCCAAACCTCAAAAGTCCAAACCCGCTTTAGCGCGGAACCTCCTGGCCTTGTTTCCTGAGCCTCACAGGCCTCTGCAGCGGCTGTGCTCGCTCCACATGGCTGTCACAAAAAGCACACTTCATCCACCTGGTGCAGTCATAATGACACCTTTATGGGGTGTGTATGCATGTGTGTCGTGGGGATGAATGCATGCTCTTGTGATGCTTGTCTTTATAGCTAATAGCAGCGCCACTGGGCTTCACGGACATTAAAAAGAGCCTGGTTCGACCACAGGATAAACACACGCTCATAAAAATGCAATGCAACGTGTGTGTGTGTGTGTGTGTGTGTGTGTGTGTGTGTGTGTGTGTGTGTCGGGCAGCATGTATGTGCATTTGTGTTAGGGGGGTGGATCCATGTGCCGCAGTACACATAGCTAGCCTGCAAACTACTGCAGGATATTGCTCTTTCCATCCCTCCATCCATCCCTCCCTCCATGTTCCCCCTCTTCTCCTGTTCAGGGTGGTGGGGGTGGAGCCTATCCCAGCAGCCTTCCCCCTGGACAGGTCACCAGTCCATGGCAGGGCCAACACATAGAGACAGACAACCATTGGCTCTCCCAGCCACGCCTACGGTCAATTTAGAGTCTGGATTAACCTGGTCCCCTCTTGATGTCTTTGGACTGTGGAGGAAGCTGGAGTACCAGAGAGAACCCAGCAGGAACAGGGAGAACATGGAGACTCACCCAGAAAGACCCCGTGCTGCAGCCGGGGCTCCACCCTCAACCTCCTTGCTGGGGGGCCACAGGGAGGACCACTGCTCCACCCTATTTCTTTCTCATTAAAAAATATTTGAAGTTGAGATAATTTAATTCCGAAATGATTCGTTTTGGAAGAATTTAGCCAAACTAACATTCAAAACAGCTTCCGGCTCCGTGACACAGATTGTGGTGCTGGTGAAGACTGGAGCAGGTGTGATGGATGTAAATCCCGTCTGGAGGAGCAGAAACACTGGAGCTTCATTCATGGCTTTGGAAACGCAGTGGCGTCTCGCAGCAACTCTCAATCGCACCAAGCATTTCTCCTCAGACTTCAGATTCAGTCTCTGCAGTCAAGCACCAGGTATGAGAAGTACCTGAGGTGTACAAAAACATTTTTAACACTTTACAGCTCCCTGAAAACCGCATATTTGTCATGTGACTGTTGATCTAAGTCAACCACAGCTTCCTGGTTGCACTGAGAGGCACAGAATTGCAGGGTTTTTGTTTTTTCACAGGAGCTTTTTTGTGCAAATTGTTTAGGGGTGAAGAGGCTCAAGAAACATCTGGAAACGGAAAGTTGAAGCGACGTCTAAACCTTTATGTCAAACATCAGAGCGCAAAGTCATCGCTCACTCATCAACCTCCGTCGAACCAGCACCAGGCTGAAACCCCTTCCCTAAAACAAAAGTCCACTGCTCCCGGTGCACGTGGTCCAGCAGGACTCCGGCACGAGCCGGGCCCATCAGGGTCAGCGGTGCGACCTCACTGGTCTCATATGCGGATGAAGAGCTCTGTAACACGGCTGAGGGATGAATTTATACTCTGTTACATGTTATTACTCAGTAAGTCTGGTTGGTCTGTGGTTTAGCTGGTTAGACCTGCCGTCAGTGCCTCTTTTTTTTGGGGGGGGGGGCATCCCTAGAGATTATGCAACAGAGAAACTCCCCGGGGAGAAGGAAAGAGGGGTGAATTAGACGACCAGGGAGGGAACAGAAGGAGAGAGAGAGACAGAGTGAAAATAGCTGTCTGGGTCCCCGAAGGTTGGCCCGTTATTATAAAGCCATTGTGGTCGGTGTGTACGTTTCCACAGATCCTTCTGAGTCACGCTCAATAAGTCAGTCCATATGGGCCTGGCACTCGCTGGACCCAGAGATGGAGGGGGGAGGCAGGGATTAGGGTATGCAGGCACCTGGCTCACATCCTTAACCCACTGCCTCTTCCTCCTCCTCCTCCTCACACTGAAAGAGTACACAGAGACGCAGACACTGTCGTCCCATTCACAACCCTCCGCCGGGTGATTCCTGGCCAAACAAGGAAGGAAAAGCCAGGTGGGCGGAAGGGCAGGATGGACAGAATGATGGAGCGAGCAGGCTGAACAAAAGACGAGTGGATGATTGTTGGCAGAGCACAAAGAGGGTAATGAAGAGTGGCTGAAATGAATACGAGCAACGGAGAGAGTGACAGAGGAAGAGAGAAACGTAGAGGGGTGTAATGAGTGGGTCAGTGTTGGGCACACACACCGCCTCAGCTGGGATACTGAGCCAATTCATATAACTGCTGCTAAAAATAAGCTCCCCTGTAGCCAAGGTAGCGCTGCGAAGTCACGCAGAGAACCAGCAACACATAAACACACACTTGTGACTACAGCTGACCCAAATCTGTCCTTTCACCATTAAAATTCACCTCCGCGTTTTCTTAAGTCGGCTTGATGGAGAAGAAAAAAATCGAAAGAAGTCTCTGCCGTCCGTGTGGAGGCTCACTCTGCGTTTGTGTTAGCAGCAGGAAAGTCGACGTGGAATGAATCTTCTATCTTGGCCTATAATATGATACGTAGACATTTATAGCAAACTAGAATTACCGCCTCGCGGTTGCATGCCTTCGCCAGTAATGGCCAGAAAAGTGTTTTTGCAGGACGCTATGTTGTGACAGTGCGGTTGACCTTTGACCCTTTGGCTATGAAACATCTCCACTTCATCATTTTATCCTGTTTCAGTGGACAACTCATGTTCAGAATCTTGATCAACTCTAACACCGCGCTCCATATCCGACTCTGTTCTAACCTTGGACCTCCAGAGCTAATGGGTCCCTGATAGAGGGCACATTTGGGCCTGATCCAGGACTTGTTCAGGACTGGGAAGAGCTGCCTGGGCCCAGTGGCTCTGTCTAGGTAGTCCGACTCAAAGACCAAATACGGGCCGTTTGAGAACTGAGAACATGTGGACCACGGTCGTCGCTGTCTGGTTCCTTGAGTCCAAGTGGACATTTGCACCACGTCAGACAGAACCCTTTCAGGGCGTTCCCTCGATATCAGCCACCAACGAACGACCCGAAACCACAGGGAACAATAAAATCACCGACTGGTGCGTGGAGATTCGGACAAGTCTGGTACATAAACACTTGACAAACGGGTGTTTCCTCACAATGACGCCACAGCTCGCACCCTTGCAGAGGCCTGACACAACCACGGGGGTCCAATAACCACCTCGGTACCACCAGTGGCCCCGCAGCACATGTGACGGCGTAGATTTATCATCCCACGTGAAATTGCAGGAGTGAAGTTTCTCTGCCCTGAAAACGTGTCACCATCTTCCTGCAGGTGACCCCCACTCTCCCACCGACCACCAGCCGCAGAAACACGCTATTATCTGATCTGAGATCTGCAGGGAGAGAACCTGCTTGTGCGACAATCAGAGGTCAGACCCGGCGCGTCTTTGCTGTGTCGCACATCAAGGTTATAGCCCACAAATCAATCAGTGACTGGAGTGAAATGTCACTCTTGCATTCGCGATGCTGCGTCACTCTTTGACGCTCCCAACAAGACGTCACGAACGCTCCGACTGAACACAGGAGCGGGACAGGCGGACGTCGCAGGATCTGTGAGTGAGAGCAGTTGAAAGGCTTCAGGTGTAACAAAGGTCACAGTCCCGCATCCAGACCGGGACATCTCAGCTCTTAGTCCCTCACTGGCCTGACGTTTGTCCCCTCAGGGCTCTTGAGAAGTGTGTCAAGCTTTCATTACCGGTGTTTCCTCAGGTACTCGCTCAAAAACGGAGTGAGGAGAAACAAACCCACAGAACAACGCTGGCCTTCTTCCAGAAGCCAAAAGAGCAGCTTTGACTAACAGGAAGGGTTCAAGTGAGCCCAACCAAACTCCTGCTCCTTCTTGATGAAACATCAGAATTCTAAGTTCTGATTTTTCTGGGTGAAAGCATCCGTCCCTCGTGATACGTTCATGGTCCGTCAGGAAGTTGAAACTCTGGAAGTTACAGCTTCTGGTTCTGAGGAACAGTTTTTAGTTTTGTAAGGAAGCCTGTCTGCCCCTCCGCGAGGGGAAGTGGTGCTTCCAGCGATCAGCTTGTGTATCGACTGCATGTTTATACCCCCTTTTTTTTTCTACTTCACTCGTTCTTTCACCCCTCCCTCCCTAACACCCCCCCGCTCCCCTCTTTTCACAGTATTGTCACCCTGAACGGTTCACACGGTCTCTTCCTCGCTGTGTTTCCGGTCATAAATCTGTAACACACCGTGAAGACACATCCCGTCGGATGGATTTAACACAAGACGCTGCCCCCCACGACCCTCGAAGGAACAAGCCACGAGGGCTGGCACAAGCTGGACACACACACACGCACGCACGCACGCACGCACGCACACACACACACACACACACACACACACACACACACACTGTTCCTGGTAGGTATTTGTTGATGAAATCCAGGGAAAGAAAAGAAAGATTTTCATACAGGGAAACCACACTTTGGGGACTTCTGGGAAAGGGTGAGGTAAGAATCGGAGAGGTTGATTTTATTCTGTGTGTGTTATGGCTTGCGTTGGTCTCTGACTCATGGTGCTGGTGGGGCCTTTTTGGGGGGGGGGTGACTCATGTTTCTCAGAAGGAGTCGGAGCTCTGAGGAATCCCTCCGATAAGACCCCAAATACCAGGAAATGGGACAATGGCATTAACCGTCCGCTCCATCCGAGAAGCTTTGGCGTTTCACCTTCACCCCCCCTCCCCCTCCCCCTCCGCTCAGGTCAGCACATGTCAACCAAGCAACCTCTGTATGTCAACAGATTTGAGCTTCCTCGTTTTCTTTCCGCCGTCTTACAAACGGGCAGGCTATGGGTGGCCCGAGTCTGTACCACAGACAAGAAAAACTAAACCAGTGACAGCCTGTTTGTTTTTTTTACCTCACCAACAGCACCCCACACCTACACCCTCACCAAAACTACCGCCATCAAACAAGCACCATGCATACACTCCCCTGCCGCCACATCTACCGTGCCACACACACTCCCAGACCACACTCTTACATCCCTACCCCCCACACTCTCCCACACCACACACCCACAAACACACCTGACCGACCTCATTTCCTGTCAGGCATGAGTCAGACGGCTGCAGAGCCTTTACTGGAGCAACACGTACTTATTAGCCATTCTGATAATATAGTGTTGATGTGGCTGTCAAGGCAACGCAAGCTGCACAAAAAAGGGGGATTGTGAACGCGTGGGTGGGTGGGATGAGTCGGTGAGGATTCTTTGGAAGTGTTCAGGCATGCGGTGGGTCTATCTGCATGTCTGCAGGTGTGTGTGTGTGTGTGTGTGTGTAAGAGAGAGAGAGAAGAGAGGGAAGAAGCAGCAGGGTGAGCCGTTCACCTGTTTTTTCTTGTAGAAGCCCTTCCTGTCACAGTTGGGTATGCGGAAGCCCCTGGGGTTGAGCACGTTACTGATTTTAAGACTGTTCAGGATGCTCTCCATCTCCCGCCGGCACGGACCCTGGTGACACCACAGTGACGGCAACATTACGCTCTCATCCCTCCACGGTCACAAGGTAATGTTAGCTCATATCCATCAGAGTTCAATTACAACCCTCTCATTAACGTTACCACTAAGTACACAGTAAATACAGAGTACAATCCTTTTAAATAATCTAGTCTTGTGTATAATTTATGCAAAATATCTCCCCAACACACACACACACACACACACACACACACACACACACACATCATGTATTTGTCTTTGGTAAATGTGACTGTTTATCATTTGTAGCCCTCATCGCTGCTCGCGCGCTGCATTTTTCTCTGGTGATGAGTGACGTGAAATCTTATAAAATAATTGAACTTTTCTTCCATTGAACTGAGTTCAGGCGACGCGCTTCAACTCGCTTCAACAAATCTCCCTTAACAAAGCGAGACAAACCACAATCAGGATTATTCCAGGCAACACCGAGGCCGCGATCGCTGGACTTTGGAAACATCCTGCTTGTTGCAGTGATTTCACTTCTCCTGCTGACCAAAGACTCTCTTGATCCGGACTAAACTGCGTCCTGGCTGAGAGGGAGTTTGAGCTTTTAGAGAGGTTTTGTTTCTGGACTGGGTTTATTTGTTTTATCATTTCAGATCAAACTTTTGGCTCAGGACACAAACGTTCTGCCCCCCCCCCCAGCGCGATGCTCACATTTGAAATTAATGCCTTTTAAAAATGGCGTTTGCTCTTGGTTTTCTGTTTCTAAATCCAAGTGTTAAGTCACAGAAACTTCACGAAGCTTTAACTTTAAACCGAGGCTCAAGTTTCGGGGCCTAAACTCAACCAGGACTTAACCCAGCGCAGACACGTCTGATGACAGTCAGAGTCTGCTCGCATTTGTCCACCAAAGTGGCGTTGCTTTGACAAGTGCCATCAACGACCAGGGCACCAGGACAAGTCTGAGTCCAGCAAAGCCTTCCTCCCTGAGGCTGAAGTAGATTTTTAACCTTTCCAATGGGAGCGACGTTCTTCTGACACGAACCCCAGCAGAGCGACCAGCCGAAGCCCAACCGCCACATCCTACATGTACAGTAGCAAAGGAGGAGCCCGAGCCAGAACGACTGGACCCGCCCAGACACGTCCTCGTCCACAACGTCTCCACTGACCCAACACTTGTACTTAAGCTGAGATTCTGTATCATAGCGACCTCAGATGGGAAACGCAGCGCCTCCCAGATGGGCGCCTCCAGAGGAGCGGCTGGTATTTCCAGCTGAGGCAAAAAAAGAACCTGATTCCTTGTGAACGCGGCGTCACCAGTGCTGACATCACTCAGGTCGAGCGTGACTTACATACTCAGTCTCCCTCTTGCTCTCCAGGGAGAAGTTGTGCATGTCCATGTTGGCTCCTCCTGACACCGACTCCACCTTGTAGCTGTGAGTCTTCCTGCTCTGATCCTTCTTGATCAGCTTGTTGTGTAAGGGAGGCCTGGTGTCCGTCAGCCCCCGGCTGGGCCCGCCCTTCACGGTCGCCACGCCGGGCAGCACCGTCATCGTCACTGTCTCGTTGGCACAGCCGTCCTCTACCTGGTTCCGGCCGTTTTCTGTAAGAATGAGAGTGAGAAATATTTCACGCGGGCTGTTTGAACTGAACGTCTCTGGGAAGTATCGCAGGACGCTGAACGTCTGCTTGTCTTCCGCTCGCTGCCTTGCGGCCGGTTTGACGCCAGAGATGCAGCCGAGGGATCAACAGACACATGACGAGCTCGTGTCCACTGATTCCCACTGTCTGCTGAGCAAGAGACAGAATCACGGAGGTGAACGGAGAGTAAACAGGAGTTCATATGGAAGGGCGGGGAAAGAGTGGGAGGAGGTGTATTAATAGTCGCTGGCAAAGATCCCTGTCACATCATTAAAGACGGAGAGGAGACGAGGAGAGAAGAGGAGACGAGGAGAGAAGAGGAGTCAAAGAGGGGGCTCAAGGAGGGGCTCCTGCACTCCTCCCTGACATAGGAGGGTGCCACCTGGTTGGTCATCCCGCCACAAGGCCACAGCCATGGGAGCAGCCTGGAGATGTCCCCAAGAGACAGAGGGATGACGGGAACACACATGCAGCGGCTCACACACACACACACACACACACACACACACACACACACACACACACACACACACGCACACACACACAGAGTTTTAAACCATTAACTCAAAGCAGATTTTGTGTTTGAGGGCTGCGGTGAGGGCGGTGGACGGGCATGGAGGGGTGTAGCTCGTGTGGGCAGGCAGGCTGGCAGCCCACCCCTTCCTCCGTGACCACCTGATCAATTAGTGACGTGGCGGGGCTCCGCAGTCTCCCAGGCTCACCAGAATAACAACACGGGATGTCAACAACAACATCAACAAAGGCGAAAGACGCTCTTTAACCTGATACAGCCTCTATAAATGTCCATAACAAGACAAAAATATGGAGCCCATCATTTTTACTGCCAATATAAACTTTTATATAACCTTCCTAGGAAGTCTGGGGTGTTTAAGATAAACAAGATTTGTTTGTGTAATGGCGCAGGGGTAAACAGCACAAACTGCGGTGAGGAGAGCCTGTTAATGTCTGGGAGGAGAGCTGCTCTCAGGCTGCCGACCGATGGGCCGCGCTTACACTGTGTGACCAGCAGGGGCGCTTGTGGAGTCACTTCGCACCTTTAGGAGGAGAGACTGAAGGAGTAATCAAGTCCTGCTCACTCACTCACTGGCTCATCAAACCAACAGGTCTGAGAGGATGAACAACAAGAGAAGGGGGGTGGCTGTGTGTGTGTGTGTGTGTGTGTGTGTGTGTGTGTGTGTGTGTGTGTGTGTGCGTGTGTGTAAGCATGAGATGTGTGTATGTGTGACAATGTGAGTGATGGCGCGTCATTTCTGTGGCCAAAACAAATGACCAAGAAGAGAAACACACGCACACGCACACACACAGATGCTCCTGGAGGCTTGACGTCAGCAGCGACCTAAGCACACAGCCGTGTGTGTTCACACGGAGGTGGCATGTGTGCCGTTTCACCGTGGTGAGCGACTGCGTGCGTCCGCTCTCTTATGCCCCACCGGACTCGCGGCGCCGCCTCTGTCTGTCACGCGGAAGGTTGGGGGGGGGGGGGGATGTCCAGCTCGGGATCAATCACTTCTACGTGTGAAGTACAGCATGAAGTCAGTGATGCAGGACTTTACGCGCGGTTGTGCTGGATCCTCTACCCCCCCCCCCCCCCACACACACACACACACAAACTTTCAGGAGCCTGTGGGATCTGTTTGACCCCCCCACCCCCACCACGCTGTCACATGCACTTTAAATGTTTGTCACCTTCAATAAAAACGCACTTAATCTGATCAGCGCAGCAACTCGTGGTGGAGAAGCGCCCCCCCCCCCCCCCCCAACGTGCACGGAGCCCCTCACTCCTTCCTACCTGGTTGTTTCTGCGCCGGTGCGAGTGCACCGTTGAGTCTTTTGGCCGCAGCGCTGGCGCACACTCCCCGTCCCTCCAGCAGCGCCTGCAGGGGTCGGCTCTCCCCCGGCCGGTGCTGGCAGGTCAAGCCGGAACCGCAGCGCGCCGTGTACACTCCGCACGCCTGCCCCTGCTCCAGGGCGCACGTCATGCAGCAGCCGCAGCCGGGCTCCCGCACACGCTCCGCGCAGTCCTTGGGCAGCGGCTTGCAGAGGAGAAGCGCCCCGGCGTCGCACGGCTCGCACCGGACCACCGGCCCCACGGTGGCGGCGAGCCGGGCGAACACAGCCAGCGCCGCGGCCAGACAGAGCACGCAGAGCCCGGGCATTCTGCCGATTAAGTTGGTCACAAAGGGACAGTGTGTGAGTTGTCAAGCAGGCTTAAGGGGACTCTCTGTGACACAGCGAGACGGCTGGCCTTCTCCATCTGTATTTTCTTTTACGCGAACTTCTGGTTTTTATACAGGCGGAAAAAAGAGCCAACAAGTCACACCCTCCTCCGTATGAATAATGTAAACGGAGCCCCGATATGAGGGAGCGCCGCGTCCAGCCCGGAGCAGCCGGACCCGCTCTCATGGTTTAAAACCTGAATCTGAGTCTGTTCGTTCAGCTCAGTTTCAAAGCTCAGAATGTTGAGAAATAAATGTTTGTTTTTCATCTGGCGAGCGGCCGCTCGGTCGCAGCAGCCACACATGCAGCCTGCTGGAAGTGTTTTTCCACAGATAAGATGCTCGTGTGAGCAGATGCGAGGCTGCACCGGGAGACGGAGGTTTCCACACCGCCGGCCACATCCCCCTGCTGGCATCGCTGGTATGTGAGGGAATGCCACTGGTGGTGCCCCCCACATGCACCAGTGATAGAACATTCCTCTGGGTAGGTGTGTAGGTGGCCTCCATCCACTAAAACAATCACTCCTTTGCATGTTAGCTCAGCGTGTGTGTGTGTGCGTGAGTGTGTGTGTGTGCGTGTGTGTGTGAGTGTGTGTGTGTGTGTGTGTGTATGTGTGTGAGACTGCAGCCAAGAGTACTGCTTTACTGTTCTTGGTTTAGGAACCTGCAGTGGGAACCAGGCTGCATAACTGACACTTTCCACCCAGGTTTTCTACACAGCCCCTGGTGACCCACCGCCGCCCCCTCAGAGCATCCAGACCCCCTGGCCCGCACCTTCCCGACCCCACAGGATTTCAAATTATTAGAAGGAGAATGTTCAGATTCTGCAGGCGCAGCATCCCCCCCCCCAGCATATCCCCCCCCCCCCCCTGTTCTGCAATAACAAACGCCAGAGGTGGGTACACACTGAGAAAATAAAGCAATCAGTATCGGCCATTGTGTGATTTCCACCACAGAAGCAGAAAAGGTGTTGAGACTGCATTATGAAAAACAAGCAGAGTGTAAGGAAACACCCCCGGAATAGCAAGAAAACGTCTCCCGCTAAGATTACTTTTCTTATTACATGACATTTTTTTTCCCCTCCTTCTGCATTTTTTTTTTTTCAATGTCTGAAGTATTCCACGTCTGACCTTTGGCTTGTTTATCGTCTGCGCGTCCGTCCAGGGTGTGACTTACCCACACGGCTCTTTTTCTTTCCTATATTATCAACTGATTCAGCGAAACTTTCGGGGAAAATCTGACCCCTTGATGTGAAGAGGTTTATTTTGCGGCACCATGCAAACGATGGGATGTTTTATTGTGTTTTTGCCTGATTGGATGTAGAACCAAAGATCGGCTGCCAGGGACTTCTGGGGTCTGGAGGCATTTTGGAGTTCTACTGATTTTTTTTATTTTTTTTTTATCTGCTCGTTCCAGGATGTGTCTCCGCTCACGTTAGTTGTTGGGGGGCTTCACCCGACCTTCCACTGGCAGAGGGAGAGCCGCTCATGACTGAACGTGAAAGCTGTGTTCGTCTCGCCTTCAAAGTGATACGTCACCCTAGAAAAGTGTATATTGGTCATTTAAATACTCACTGACAGGAGTTTTGAGCTCACAAAGCCGTTTCCCCTTCCTGCAGCACTTCTTTATGACACCAGAATGCAGGAAGGGCCAGCCACATAGGTTTCACCTGAAGCTAACGGAGACTGACGGCTAACAGCGGCAAAACTGCCCCCCCCCCAAAAGTCACATTCACCGAGCCTCGAGGTCTACGTGGATTGTAACGCACGTCTTCATTCATCTGTGCGACCAGCAGCCTACAGCCTGGCTGGTTGGTGGCGTTGTGAACCTGACTAGGCTACACGAGGTTGGGGGGGGGGGGGGGGCGGTTCAACCAAACGTGGCTTTTTCTCTGTTTGGTAATGAATCAGTAAATAAGAGGGCAGAACACTCGCAATTAACTGAGCGTGAATCAGTGTGTAGGGTTTGTGTGCGACCTGTGTGGTTCTAGCCGCGTTCACCTGGACTTGCTTGAGACTTGAAGGTTAACTCCTGAGGCCCGGATGACCCCCCCCCCCCCAAGTAATTTGCCCCAGGACAGTTTGGTTGTAATAAAAAGATAACATGAAAGCTGGCACGTCTCGTTTCTCAGACCACATGTCCAACCTGTCTGCTGCGCTCTCGGCCAGCTGCAATATAAGATACTATTTGTCTTCGTTTTGCACCTTTCACCCTCGCTGTCCTCCCCGCCTCAAGGAATCTGATATTCTCTCGTTATTAATCTCCACTTCCTCCTCGCGTCTCCGCTCCAGTCGGCATTCCTCCGCGTTACATTCCCACAATGCAGCACATTTCAGGCCGTAAATCATTGATTGGAAACACAAAGTCTGCGATGGCCCTTGGTAACACTGGCACGATGCACTTTATAATTTGAGGTTTGAGGGTAAGAAAAGATCTGGACGGATTTCCTTCCTCCCCGAGTGGTTCAAGCGGCGAATGCTCCCCCCGGCATGTGAGCTATACTGTAGCACGGCCGCACGCCGCATTCGCTGACCACGCTGTGACCCGCATTCAAAGAACCTTCCGCACGCTACACAACACGATTCGACTTCTGAGTGCATCGCAGTGGGCAGAGTTGTTCTGAAGCGGATCTGTCATTGTGGTTGTTTTGCTGCTCCTGATCTGCAGAGTCATTGTGAAACAGACAACACAAAAAAGTCAAATATTTACTGGCTCCAACCTCTGAAATTTCTTCCTTTTTTTCCTGTTTTGTCTTCGTTGTTCGGATCTTGAGGTCTCGATTAGACAAACTGGTAAACGACTGTACTCGCTTCTCTGCTGGTGGTGGTCAGTCACACACGGGGGGTGCAGGCCGCCATGCAGGGAGCCGGCCTGCCCATCAGGAGCGCATAGGGTTTCAGTATTTGCTCAAGGACACTTTGCCAAGGTCTTCAGGGAATCAAACCAACAACTCTTCAGTTCCTAGGAGGGAATTCTACCTTCTGAGCCAGTCAGGATCCTTGTTCTTGGGGGGCATGTCTGCAGTAGTCCCTGGTAGGAGCGCGCAGGTGGAACCCTGACGACATGCCTGAACCACCTCAACTGCTTGTCCGTCCAAATCAACAAAAATAAGACCTGTGTTGTTATAAATCACGGAAAATGACAGCTTTTTGCAGCGTTCTGCTGACTGTAAGGCTGGGAACCACACCAGCGCCCCTCAGGAACGCCGAGAAAACACAAGTTGCTCGGCTGATGTCGTTTTCAGAAACATGGCGGACAAAAGTGGGTATTTGGTGATCTCATATAACGTGTAATACGGTAAAGCCGAGGGAGCTAGATGAGCCATGGAAGTTACTTGTTAGCATTAAAAGGCCGTATTTGAGTGTTTTTAGCGACTCTTCGGGTAACAAAAACACCCTGAGCTCTGAGGTGCACCTCATCTACCCTGTGGCCTCCACGTTGTTCCTGAGTTATGACTTACAGGCTCATGAACGCAACAAAGTCTGAACGACTCCTCAACTTTCCGATGCAGCGTGATCAATAACGAGCAACTTCCAAACTCAACCTCCCTGTTTGTGTTTAAAAATGCAACTCTTGCATGTTTCCCCCTCAAAACTTTTTTTTTAGCGCATTCAGCAAACTCCATGTGGCTAAAGGAGTTTAAATGAATCCCTTAAAACCAAATAAATGAAGGCTTTTCTATCAACAAGCCCATTAAAACTCCTCCTAACACACTCAATCTGCTTTGAGCCGCTGTGAGTTTTAATCTTACTTTCTTTTTTTCACAGTCATTCCCATCAGGAAAATGATTAAGACGTAGTTTCGCTGAATGATGGTGAGTGCAGGTCACAGGGAAAAATCATAAATAACGGGACGCTGCCAGCTTCACGTTGAGGAAAATCATTTGGTGCTCCTTAATTCAGCCGCGGCGCTGACAGCGACGACAGGCCTCGTCCGTCATGTGACGATCGGTAAATGAGGCAGGGCTCATTTCTAACGGCTGATCATTCAAACTGTTTTGGAAGATTTCAGTGGAACAGCTTTAGGGCTTTGTAGTAAAAAAAAAAAACAAAAAAAAACAAAAAACTGGTCAACTTGGGAGAATAAAAAGTAAGAATAAGACGTTGAAAATCTGCTGGTTTCATCATAATCAGAGCTGACGTGTGCTGCAGCGTCGCCACCGAATGCTGTCAACTGTATTTTGACTTCAGTGGAGCGAAGAAGAAGAGATGTAAGAGTGTGCAGGATGCCAACTTGGGTGGTAGACATCTGCCTTCGTTAACCACCATCCCTAGACCTCATTAATTTTGCAGTTTTGAGGTTGAGACTGACAGTTGAATTGTTTTCCAGAAAGTTCAAGGCCTCCTTGTTGTTGTATCTGAAATAGCTTTTCCTTTTTCCGTGAGTGGATAGAAAGCAAGTAAATAAATGTGTCAACATACTCCTGTTTTTCCTGGATAATCTCAAATTCTTCACATTTTCCACACAGGCCGCCAGGGTTGCGTGGGTGCTTTCTTGGAGAGCTGACTTTTCAGTAAATGTTCTCTCATTATAACATTTGCAACTTTTACAGGGCAGCACAGCACAAGGCTGGCCTTTTTCTACTGATAATGGTACGACTTTTATTGAAAGCCATTAAATACCACACATGCTTCTAAAAACCAAACTCTTTATTGATTGCTGTAATTGGGGTTCGCGCTACAGGAACAAACTTTTCCTGAAATATATGTCTTCAATAAATTGATGGAATGAAGTGGCCTGACCACGTTTTGTCACTGTCTGCCTCACATGGTTAGAGAAACATCTGGAGACAGGAAGAGGAATGTGCGGAGCAAGAGGCAAAGTTTTACATCCAAACTGAAAAAGTGCAGCAAGTCAGCAGCAACGAGGAGACAAAGAGATTCAAGTTATTTCGCTTCTGACGTGCTCACAATGCCCCCCCCCCCCGCATCACTTCTTTGTGACTCCAGAATGCAGGAAGAGCCAGCCACTTGAATTTAGCTTGAAGCTAATGGACACTTACGGCTAACAACCGTGAAACTGTCCCTTCATCAAGCCATGCGTTCATTCATCCAGAAACAAACTAAAAACACGCTGCAACAGTTCGGATCAGCTTGAACAGGCTGCGAGCCCGTTGGCTCAACCGAATGCGCCAGCTGGTCACGCGCCACACTTGCAGGGTCGCGCTGAACAGGAAGAGCTGTTTGATTTTAAGTCAAATCAAAGGTTTACGGACGGCAACGCTGCAGTGAGAAAACCTGGTTCCCAGAAATTCAAGAAACACAACTTGCGAATGATGCTAGCGGCCATGAGTTTTAACGTCCATGCTAACAATGATAGACCGCCAGGAGGCTGACAGTGCAAACACAACGTAGGTTACAGAGCCTACAACTGGATAAAGACGACATAGGTGATACCAAACGATGCACTTGAGAGACGTTAGCCATCAGTCAGCATTAGCCTCAAGCTAAACAAATGTGGCCGGCTCTTCCTGCATTCTGGAGTTCATAAAGAAATAAGGCAGGAAGGTAAAAAGCATCTACTCGAGCTCAAGACTTGTATTTGTGAGTACTTTAAAAGGCAAAATGTGCGTCCAGAGTGAAGTATCACTTTAATGATGTGTTGGTGGTGAAGTCTGCAGTTGGATCGGCCTGGCAGCTCCCAGCAGGAGGTCTGAATCCTGCCCAGCAGAGGCTCGCTCTAATTGGTCAAACAGGCAGCGTGGCACCTAGGATTGAACTCATGCCTGGAGGCCAGGTACAGCATACTTAGCACCACACTGAGGACACATCGCAGTCATGTGCTTGCAGTCGCTGCTGACTGTCTCTAGGTCAGTCCTCCCCCAGGCAGCTGGGCGGAGGAGGAGGGGGAGGAGGGGGAGGAGGGGGAGGGGGAGGCGGCAGTGGGAGGGAGATACGCGACTCTCTCAGGATGACCAACTCAAGTGACACTTTCCTGAGAGAGGGCCATTTCCAGGCTGCTAAGAGGATCAGTTTCCCCTTCCTGTCCTGATACACAAACCCAGCGAGCACCTCTCAGGCCCGCTGCTCACCAGCCAGCGCCTCCTCAAACACTCGTCCACGCTTTGTAAAGGCCATGCAGCATGGATGGGATCAGAGAGGGTTTCTCTGTAAAGTCTGCACTAAGAGGATTGAGATCTTAAACCTCACAAAGTCTAACTGTGACCACAGGTAGGCAGCAGGCAAAGGCCTGCACACACAGCTCAGTTTGGACTAGAATAGAGTCCAATGTATAGGATTGAAAAGGGGGGAAACTCAAGGGAGAGGAGTGGATGAAGAAAAGTATGACACAGCGGGGGGGAGAGAGGGAGAGGGAGAGAGGGAGAGGTGTCTAATCTTGGACCTTGGAGTGGCCACGCAGTCACATGGAGTGATGTCACCTCCGGAGAGCTCTGCGTGTGTTCCAAGTCAATAGATCCTTTAGAAGAATGTGTGAATGGACACTTGGAGGAGAAAGGATGGATGTGAGGCGGAGGGGCAGAGTGGGGGATGAAGGCTTGATTCACCCCGTTGGTCATGCATGAGAGAGAGAGACAGAGATGGACTTCTGTATCGAGGGGTTGAGGACGTGGGACACAGACAATGCTTTCACCGCCTGGCTTCTCTGAATAAAGCTCAGCTGAATCAGCCACAGTTCAGGACCAGAAGGGAACAATCTTGCTTGTATTCCTCTTCAGTTTTTATGAGACATATTTGAACTCTTTCAGCAGGTTTCAAACGGACTGGACTGTCCTGCTCAAGCAGCGGTTTGGAAAACGCTGCGTTTGTGTTTGAAGGGCTGAATTGTGAATGTTCAGTTCTTCATCGGTGAGAAGTTTCATCAGGGTTTTGAAAACAGCGAGACCACCGCCGTTGTCATGACCTTAAAACATCGCAGGGAAAACAAAAGAAACACCAAACTCGTTGCGGTGATGCTGAAGTCGCGCATCCGCGGCGTCACGTTAGCTTTGCACTTGTGCCTGAAAAACAAGAAGTTTTGCTTTCTGCCATGATCGCAAATCTGAAGTTTTGGTTGAAGGAGCTCGTGGCGACGCTAACGTCTAGGTCTGCCCACAAAAACTTGCCGCCTGACGTCACTGTACTTCTCCGCCGCCACCACCAGGTGAAGTTCCTTCATCTTTCACTGTGCATGATCAAGGACTGGAGACCTGAATTAGCCTTCAAAACACTCAGTAAGTAGCTGGTAGATGGGAGGTGATAAAAAATAAAGCCAGATGAGAGTCTTTAAATCAAAGGATGGTAGAAGTTTTCTCTTTATCGCTCTACAGGAGAGGCAGGTGTTCATGTGTAGCCTGGGTGAATCCATCATGTAGCCCGTTAGCCTCCCCGCCGCTGCGTGTTTTGACACACGCTGGCGTCAGACTTGACGCTGAGCAGGTGTGAGCCAGGACCTGCTAAAAGGGAGCATGTCCTGCACGCAAGCTGCAAAACGGCTCTGACTGAACTCCGCCGTCTGCTGAACCTGTGCTCCTGACGTGCTGTTTGGATTGCGGGTGACTGATTAGGTCGTGATGTTGAGCCCTTCAACCATTCGCTGCTGTGGCGAGGCGGTGACCAGCTGTCGGAGCAGCACCTCGCCGCGGCCTAATGGACGGCTTCCGTGTCGAGCGTGTGGAGGAGCTGACGGGCTGTGTAGGAAAACGCAGGTGTGACCTTGAGTTTAGACGTGAAAGATGATTCACAAGTTCAGTGTCAGACTCCAGCAGCTGGTATTTCCATCATCAACTAATCCGTCAAATCTTGGGGGTTTAATCACCTGATCTGTACGTCGTCATCGCGGACAGCTTTGTCTTACAAGTCAATAAAAGGTGAGTTTCCTTCAGCAACCACCATTAACTAGCGGTTAACGAGCAGTTCAATGGTGTGTTATCGGCCTCATCCACCTGGTTGACCACCTTCGGCCCGGCGGCGAACACGTGCGTGTCTCACGACACTACCGAACAAAAAAACACAACTATAACAATATGAAACAAAACAAAATCCATTCATTATCTTTGCTTCCTGATGGATGATTCAGAGCACTGGAGCTTTGCTGGGGTCCTGACCCCTAACCACGACCGCCGTTGTACAAACTTTTCAGAGCTGTTTTAGTTGGGCGAGGTCGAAGGCGGCCGACGCATGCGTCCGACAGGACCGTATTGTGCCGCGCTACTCCAGATATGTAACTCTACTCCCTGCTGCAGCAACTCTGGCAGGCACAATCAGCTCTGTAGATTGTTTAAGTGAGGGGGGGGGGTAATGGTTCCCCCCAGCTTATCGTTTGGCAATGAGGCGGCGGCGGTGAGCTGTGTTGGTGGGGGTGGGGGGGGGGCGGTGGCAGTAAAAGCTTGGTAAAGTAAATACACTGTGCTCTTCTGTCAGAGGTAGAAAGAGCAAGAAGAATGAAAACGTAATCTCACCCCCTGCTTTTAAATCTGCCCCCCCGCCCCCGCGAGACCTTGAGAACAACACGATTCCCATCAAAACGGCAGATTAATCTGGTGCTACTCATGCGCCGTCACATCCCCGTCCTTTCACCGGGCTGGGAAGGAAGGAGCCCCATGGGGGAGGGATGACAGGGGGGAAGACGGGCAGGAGGAAGGGCTCGGCGCTTTGCACGGTATCATCTGATTGGGGGGGGGGGGGGGGCGATGGCCGCATCAGGGCTACGATCTCTATGAAGATGGCTTGTGTTTCCATGCCACCTGCTCTGCATTACCAGACTGCAGAGCTGCTGACAAGGAAGTCTGAGGGGTGATGTTCACACACAGCGAGGAGGAAACCTCATCAAGAGAGCCGTGCCCAGAAGCGCTAAAATTACAACCGCATTCTGAAGTCGGGAGAAGATACGTGACCCCGCCAGAGATCCAGATAATCCCGTCTGTGTTCCGACGACATGATTCGTCTCAGCTGGCTGTTCTTGGAAATCTGATTTGTCATGAATGTGACGTGTTTGAACTTTTCCCTCTTGGACGGCGGTTGAGTTCTTCCATTTGATTTTTTCGGGCCACGGTACGCAAAGACTGCAGCGCATTAGCATTCATTAGCGCAAAACAAAGATCAAGGTTTTTAGGGTTTGGTTTTTTTTAATTGTTATTTTTCTTTTTTCTCCCCCCATCGCACGTCACCAGGTCACACAACCAAGCTGCCCCGGCTGTTTGCGCTACCACCACATGCTTCCTCCGTCAAACACGCCAGAGCCTCACGCTGAGGAGGCGCAGCGCGTTGGAGGGTGATCACGCCGTTCCCCACGGCAACTGCGAATGACTTTGTCCCTCAAGTTAGCGATTAAATCTACTTTGGGTCCTGGGAAGTCGTAGTCAGGTGTGTGACTGCAGCACTGAAGAAATGTTTCAATCGCAGTTCAAGTTTGTATGAGTGGAGAAACAGACGTTTATTTTGACGGTGGAGTCACCACACCATTTGTCTACTGCAGTCAATCCTAACTCATGCAGGACTTTTGGGAAGTGAGCTTGTAAACAAACTGATGAAATGACGCGCCCGCGCAGAGATCTGTGCACCATAAAAGAGCTCCCGTCCGAAGCCTCCAGCTCGAAACGTCACACCAATTAATTCTTTAAACGAGCGTTTCAGAGCGCATCTCTTGGTCTTTGCTCAAGTTAAAAGAACAATGACATGAAAAATGTCATTTCAGAGCGACCGAATGACTGCCACCCAAAGCACAGCGTTAACATTTCAGCACCACATTCTCAAGTGGCGTATCCCTCCGCCCAGTGTAATCGCCTCAAACGTGAGATGTAGTTCCTTATTTACTGAGTCTATAAACCAGGCACAAATCAAATTCTGTTAAATTGAACGATCTTAGACACAAATCCTCACGTCAGTAAATCTCATTTTACACTTAAATGCTTCTGCATCAGCAGTTGCTTGTGGGTCGTTTGGAGAGAGAGAGGTTAGCGAGCTGAACTTCCTGGGAGTGCAGCAGAGACGTCTGCTGCTGGTCGCTCCTGTTCACAACTTGGCCATGTCAGATTCATATTTCCTGACCATATAGTCTAATGTATTTTTGCCACAACCTCCTGTGAAATTCCTCATGTCAACTTTATTTCTGACACAAAATATTTGGGGTCTACTTGACACAATGAAGAAGAGAAAGTGTGTGAGAGAGAGGAGGAAAAAAAAAAAAGAAAAGAAATCCCCACTGTCATGCAGGCGCAGGGACTCATCAAGGTTTGCACACTCAGACACACACACACACACACACACACACACAAACCATTTTGTGGAAAGCCGCAGGTTTCTAATTATGTCCTGGGTTTCAAATAAAAAGCGTTTACAGCCAATTCGTTTGCGTAAAAGCCATTCCTGTCTGTATGGCGAGATGTAACCATTCCTACCCCCCGAGACAATAAATAGTTTATTGCTTTTATTTGTCGTGGCTTTATGTTGCGTTGCCAAGCCCTCAAAAGCATAGAGAAAAGCATATTTTCCCACTAATGACTGTGTGTGATTTGTAGAGCCTGTCTTTGACATGCGGGTGTCTGTGCGTTCAAACCGAGCATAATTAGACCTCTGGAGCTGCATGAAGCGCACAAACGCATTGCAGAGAAACGCCGTGCTTCTCAGAGACGAGAGGCTCTGATGTGTGGTTTTGGGTATGAAGCTGAACAGTCGACGCAGGGGGAAAAAAAGAAGCCTGGAGGTTTCCCTTCCAAACACAGACACACACACGTAGGCCAATGATATCTGAAACAAACGATTGGTTTTGACACACTTTCGGGTACAAGAGCAGATAGGTGGACTCAGCGGGGATCCGAGGAGTGAGACAAGCCTGGGGCTGTTCCCTGCCGAGAGGAGAAAGAACAGATTCCCCTCCTTCCTCCGTCCTCGCTGACCCCGAACCCTCGCTGAGAGGTTTTAACAGGTCGCAAAGGAGCAGGTGAACTCCTGCTCTTTTCTCTTTGACGCTCCGCAACCCTTCCTCCTCTCCCTCACCCCGTCTCCTCGTCTGCCTCCCTTTTCCACGCGAGGGGGAAAGAAGAGCTTCTGTTTCACGTCAAGTGATTTCTAATGACACACTGCTCTCGTCCCCACAACATGTATTTTAGAGTAAATGAATCAGGCAGAACATGGCCTCGTTAAGTTGAAAGTGCCGCTTTCTGCCGCAAAAGTACATGGTGCTCCATTCACACCAGAGCAGCAACGCCAGCATGTGTAAATAGGGATTGTCTGTGTGTTTGGTGGTGTACTCAGTGGAAGGGCAAGAAATACTTCAGATGCTGATTCTAACCACAGGGACGTCTCGTTGTGGACGTTGTGTTCCTGGTTGTTGTTGGCTGTCACCTGAAGGTTTGGTGCCTCCAAGAGGCTGCGACCAAGTTTGCCTCGGCTTCTTCGTCTTGGCACGTCTTCACTCGCTGCTGCTGCTGCTTGGGTCGTTTCCTCTTCCTGTAAAGCTCTTGACTTCATCATCGAGTGTAAATGTTAGTCCAGTCTGTCCTCGTCGTCTCCATGACGTCCCCACTGGCTCGAACTGCTTTCACCATCAACTGCAGCGCCATATGAACATGGAGGAAGTGTGACACCTCGTCTCCACACGCAGACCCTCATACTTGGGGTGGTGGGGGGTCCTCAATATGGAATGTCTGCTCGTAAGACTTCAGGTGGCTGCAGAGCCAGGACACGCGGCTCACTCTTGCTGGTGTCATTCAGATCCCATGGGGTTCCCATAGCAAATGTAACTGAGACGTTCCACGATAATCCCAGACTTTGTCTTGGTCCCTGGACAGCAGGCCGGCCAACACTCGCTGGCACCACAGAACAATTACAAGTTGCACAACTGCAGCAGTTTCCTGAGACTTTACTCCAGTTTTGGTTGTTGATGGCCAAGACAACCTCTTACATTGTGTTTTTTTTCCCCCCCGGCCGTGCCTAAAAAAACGAGCGTAGCCGAGTTTACTCGCTCCGAACAAGATGGTAGACACACGGCTCGTTTGCATTCTCAATAAAAGTGAACATTTGAACAGACTGAGTTCATGTTTTTCACTTTTAAACAGTAACAGTAGCTTTTGAAAACACTGCTTGTCCTGATTACACCTGGCACATTTATGCTCATTGGTTTTTGTCCACATTTATTCATGATATTTAAGGTGCTTGGGTTTTCATGCCTCCACCTCGGTGATGGTTGTGGGCCGGGGGCCTTCGGTGCGGCGTTGTCTGTCTGTTCCTCCCATCTCTCTGGAGCACCTTGAGGAAAGGCCAACCTGTTCTATGTAAACACCCACTGGGACTGCAGGAAAGGGATTAAGTTTTGGTGGTCAAAGGTAACGGTCGCCGAAACCTCAAGGGAATTTTTTGAAAAGTATCGTGCAAAGGACCTGACGGTCGATGGCACAGAGGCATAAAACAGGTATGCATGCTGAAAACAGCATGGGTACATTTCACCTCAATGTTTCAGAACCAGAAAAATGTTTTATGAAAATGTCTGACAAGGGCAAAGATCGGGCTCAAGGGTGGGTGAAGGACCCGTCCAACAAATACTGGACTTTGTCCAGTAGTTCAAACCAAGTTCAACCCAGACCGCAATGTTTTCCTAACCGAGTGCCTTTTTGTGCAGGAACCTCAGTGGTCCTTAACCGTAGTGTTGACACGTCATAAAACATCATTATTATTCAAGAGTGAATCTCGTTTCAAGAAGCTGGGTTGTCGGTGGTAAAATGACACGCCATCTCTTCAGAAGAGGATCCGTAGCCGCGGTCTGAGCAAATGTCGGATGCCAACATTTTATTGTGGCGGCTGGGTAAGACATTTACAGCTTCTTCTTTTTTTTTATCAAACACATTCTCTAATGTGATTCAGAGCATAACACAAGACATTGGAAGCTGATTCAGTGGTTTGAAATGGCAGGGTGCTTTGTGTTGGAGTGCGAGCCGTTGGTTTACTTGCCAGCACCACATGTGGGGATGTGAGGTGTCAGAGACGGAACAACTGCCATGCTTTGTTTTGGCAGATTTCTCTATTATTGCTCTGAGAAGACGGTCAAGACTGAGGGGGGAGCGCTCTCACGCCTCCCAGATGTCTTTCACAGACCCAAAACAACTCGACTTTTACAACAATCGGATCAAAGCTCGATGTCTTGAATCCAGGATCTTTATCTCGCGGTTTCAACACACAAACGTCAGTGGCGGAGCAGCAAAAGGCGGTTAAGCTTTCATGAGCTTTCAAACGCAACACGGGAAACGACGAAAACACGCGAGCACGCCAGAACCTTCTGTTCTTATATTTCTTAAAGATCCTGAAGGGAATTTGAGCAGTTGGCCGTTCACGCTCACTCAGGCGTTGCGATGATAAAATGATACTGAGAAAGCTGAAAGTTAATAAGGAGATATTGAGAGTGTATAATTACATAGTATAAATACGGCAAACATGAAAAACTAATCTTACGTAAATATAAATGGTACTCAACTGAAATGTTGACATTATCAGATTTTACAGAGACGCACACACAAAAAGATCTGGCAAAAGAACAGACTGATGTGCAGCGATGCATCAGCCCGCGTTTGTGTCGTTAAAACGCATCACCGTGCGTGGTGTTATTTTGTGTCTAGCTGGTCGTAGATGCGGTGGCGTTGTGTTTGTGTGTTGGTGCGATCAGAAGTGTGCGGGCTTGAATTTGTCCTGAGCGGTAAAAGACTCGTAGACCAGCAGGACTGAGACATAAACACAGTTGAGCTCTGTCGCTAACCTGGTAGCTCAGTTTCAGCTCCAGCTGAGAAAAAACAGGTGATGTTGCATGGTGAGTTCTGTTTGAGCCAATCAGAAGAAACCTGAGATGACGTGACGATGTTATCGCGTTTCCTTCGGCTGACAGATGAAGGTAAGAAGAGACCAGACAGACTTTAGTTTAGCGGTAACTCTGCTTGACAGTGATAAAACCTGTCAGAGCCCAGTTCTGACTGTCCGCAGAGAACTGAACAGCAACTGTGTGTGTGTGTGTGTGTATGTGTGTGTGTGTGTGTGTGTGAGAGAGAGAGAGAGAGAGAGAGAGGAGGGGGATTATACATCAAGTCTGACTAACAATGATGTCTAAATGTGACAAAGCCTCTTTTATGTTGCAAGACACCACAACGTCTGCAGATGTGACACACACACACACACACACACACACACACACACACACACACACACAGACGTCCGAAGCAGGTGGAAAAGTCATCGTCCTCCTCACTTTGTGCCAAAGCTCCAGTATCGATGAGGCGCTTTGGCGTTATTTGGTTTAACTTTGCAGGCAGAGAGCGGGACCTCGGTGCCGGGAGGGTGACATGAGCCTTAGGCGGCGCCAGCCTGCGGTTTATGTCCTGGCGGGACTCAGCAACCGTCACATCTGTCCGATAACAATCACAGGGATTCAGTGTTCCTGAGCCTTTGCAACCCATCGATCCCCAAACTGTGTCTTGACAAATCAAAACTGGATTAAACCACAAACATCCTGGAGTTGAAACCAGGTTCTTTGCCGAGAGGAAAAGGAACAATTTACTGCATTGATACATTTTGACTCCCCATTAGCAGGGGTCCTGCTGATTGTGAGGACAGATTAATAACATTGATTTTTGCAGCATCACAGTCACCTGACTGGCGAGGACTGGTGGAGACGGATCAGGAGGTTTCAGCGGCCAATCACAGCACAGCCGTGCAGGCTGTCAATCATCTCAGCACAACCAATGATTCACCGTGCAGCTGAGATGAAGCCCCGCCTCCCCAGCTGTGCACTCAAAGGGTTAAAAAAAGAAATTGAGGGAGGTTGAATCAGCTGGTAGTTTGATAGAAGCAATAGAGAACAGCCGGCTTATTTTACTTCTCTGCTCTGCTCCTTAAAATGCAAAGCAGACGGTGCACTCTTCTCCCGGTGAAAATGATGCGTCTTCATGTTAAATGTGGCATAATTAGACTGTTTGACATGAACAAATACTGAGGAAGCAGGAAAATGAGTTAAGAGGGGAAAAGTGCATACAAAATTTCTTAGACGAGGAATTAATTTTAAGATTTTGTGCTGCAAATAACAAAAGAGAGACTCAATGAAGATGCAGAAGGGGACGAAGGTCATATAAACTGCAGCCACACTTACATGACATCAACGGCAGTCGATGAATGTTTGAAAGGGAAAAATCTACAAATGACAACACTTCCAGTTTGGTGCTACCACCCAGGGTGACCAGCAGGTGCATTCAGGTGAACTGGCATGCGCGCGCTCCTTCACAGCTGGAACGAACTAGAAGTGTTAATGGAGTTTCTTTGTCGTTTCAATCCAAATTTGTGGGTTATTGTGTGTAGTGCTGGTGAAGAAGAAGTGGATTATACCAGGCGAAGCTTTGAGTTTCTAACAGACGCTTCTGGTCCGTTAGCCATCTCCGTTAGCTCGGGGCTAAATATACGACGTCGTGGGTTTTCTGCTTTCTGGAGGCGCAAAGATTTAATGCAGGAGGGGAAAACATCTTTGTGAGCTCAAAACACCTATTCCTGCGTACTTCAAAGGCAAATACTTTTTTGGGTGAAGTATAACTTTAACTATTCGTGCTCTGGCTAAATCTATCAAAGCACAGCATTATTAGTTCAACAGAGACTGACGAGTAAGGAAAGAAAAGGAAATGCAGGAAAGTAAACCCATAAATTGTACTAAACACCGGTTAGATTCAAAGGGCTGAACAGGCGTCTCCCAGTCTGAGGCTCCAGTTCTCCCAGTATGAGGACAGTTGATGAGCTGATGCACCCCCCCCCCCCCCCCCCGTGGCTCTTACAGCAGCAGCTACCTGGGCCGCGGCCTTTGAAGGGTGAACGCCTCCGGCAGGTTCATACATTCATGTATGGATCATCGAACACGTCTACTCATCATTACTGTGCTTTCTTTTTTTAACCCCCCCCCACCTCAAAGCTGTGGCAGGTGGGACATAAAATGTTGGGAGGTCCTGGGCATGGGACATCAAACAGATGCATCATGGGTGAGTCACCCCCGCAGGCTCCAGATCGCTGCCCCGCATCATGAAAACAGAGTGGCTGTGCATAAAACCCTGGGCCAGCAGAATGGAAAGTGGGATCCAGAAGAATGTAATCAAAGTGTGTTTTATTATGTTTGGCAGCGAGGCCACGGGACACTGCAGCCCTCAGCGCACACGTCACCCCGCTCAGACGCTCGGGGTGTGATGAGTGTGTATGTTGAGATGAGTGTGCGTGCATTCCTCTCATTCATGACATGAGTGTGCTGCATGCCTGCATGCTTTTAAGTGTTTGTCTGTGAGAAAATGCCTCAACTGTCGTCTGCAGCATTTGTCACACTTTACTAGCGGGGGTTCAAACTTGTGCGCGGCTCCGCGGAGTGGCTATAACACGCGCTTGCTAAGTAAATATTGATTGCAAAATGCAGAGTTATGACACCATCAGCTTTCAGATCTCGGCGTCTCTGCGCCCCATCAGTTGCAAATTCTCCCGGGAGGAAGTTGATCTCGAGCTCTGAGGTGTCACGTCTTTAGGCAACCAAACCGAAGAGTTCTTTCACAGCTGCCGCTAATTCTACACAGGTAGCTGAGCAGGGAGGGCGGTTTGAAGGCACCGTTCATTCGGCCGATGAGTTCGACCACAACAACGCCATTATGCGAGCGAGCCGAGTGAGTGCAGCTCTCTCGTGTCGCTCGCTCACGCGACCCAAACCGGAGCCTGCAGCAGCAGCACTGACTGAGCAGATTGATTGAAGGAACGGCCTCGATAGAACTGAGACCTTTGCTTTATCTGCGCTGTCTGTCGCTAGCTGGCCTGGCTTGAGGGGGAAGGAATTTCGCCAGCCAGGCAGGCTACCAAGGGGCCAGGCCACCGGGAAAACTCCCGGTTGTCTCGACGGCCACCCCGCCACTGCGTATACGGCTGGATCCGCGAATGGGCCGTGGCTACTTGGTATCTTATCTTACAAATGTTGTTGTATGATATGGAATGTTGTCAATTGACAGGAGCAGTCACACTTAGCACCGGCGACAGTTCGCCGAGAAAGTGGGAGTGCTTTCTTTTCAGTGACAGTGAGGGTAGCCAATCACCGAGTAGTAGTTAAATGAGGCTGCCAGATAAACCACGGCAACTGATCGCCGTCAACTCATGCACTTGCATAAATAATGAGGTTGCCAGATGAGGTCAGAAACGACGCCAATAGGGACAAACGAGGCATTCTAAACCCAACATGGTAACATAGCGGTTTCAGAGAGCCTTTAGGAAGCTTGTGAGCCATGACAGACCCAAGCATGTTACTGGGGTTACACGTCACACCCCAGAACAAGAATGAACACCCCTTCATCCTCTCTATGGCACCTTTTACTGTAATTCATGACATTCTTGAAACAGGCAGCAAACGATCAGCCATGACATGTTGAGACGTCGTGACTTTAAACCGCTGGTGCCATCGAGTCTTTCAAGTTGGACTGTGACTTGTTTCATAGTCCAAATGACAAAGATTCACATACATGAAGTAAAAGTGACTCGGACTCCTTTCCCTCGGCCGCGTGTGCGATCTGTGTTACAAGCCTCTGAGATAACAAAGGATATGAATCACAGCGGGACACGCCCGTCTCTGATATTCATTAAGCACAGTCAGGCATTTTTTTCCACCCTCATCCTCCAGGATCTTAGTCACTCAACAAAGAAGAAAAGAACCAGAGAGAAAAGGAAGTGAGAGGGTGGGAGCGGGGTGATGGCAGGGAAAGAACGGAGGACACGACCCGGAGTAAGATGAGCCGGAAGATTTGCCGTTGACTTCATGGAATCTCCGCCGCATTCTGGGAAGTGTTAAAACGGAGCAATTCAGACATGACGGGTGACAATTTGTTGGTCACCTTTCACAGCGAGCTGAGGAGAGTGTCACTAGAGGTGAGGGAGAGGGGGATGCTGATGTGGTGGGAATGTGAAGACGCCAAATAAACTCTGGAGGGTCGACTGCTGCGACTGATACCCCCACATATCCAGAGGAGCCCCAAGCATGCACGGACCTCGTCCTTCCAAGTCTGTCATGAGCTACCGCGCAGAGCGAGGACAACGCAGCGAGAGGGGTTTAGTGACATTTATAAAGCGTGGCCCTCTGCCTGCCTCATAAACTCAGCGATATTCTGGGAAAGCAGGAAACCGGCTGGACTGCAGGAGAATGAGGGAGAGAAAAAAACATGCATTTAGCTGTTTTTTTCTCCTCTTCCTCGTGTTCTCGTTTGCCTCCGGCACCACTGGAGCGCTTCACCTCATTACTCGACCAGGCTACGCAGATGCAGCCGTACCTGGAGCTGTCTTTGCTTGCGTATCTACAGAAAAACGCACATGCAGCTCTGTACTTTGGATGTACAATTGAGTGATAAGATTCACAGTCTGTATGCACGTTGATATCTTTGCCACCAATTCACAATTTGAAAAATGCTCAGTTATACGTTAATGTCTGAGGAAAAAACCTCAGATTTAAGTGACGCTTCACTCAGAGGGTGTGTTTTCCCTTTCAAGTACTCAGACATATTTGTTTTAAACTCAGAGAGATGCCACCCCCCCACGCCCCGCCCCCCCCCACATCACTTCTTTGTGACTTCTCAAGTCAGAAAACCACCGTTGGTTGTGCTAAGCTAACTAGCAGGTCTCCATGGGCCTAAGGTCTCTGATGCGTCAGACGGGTCCCTGGGCTCGCTCTGGGTCGGAGGGGCAATAAGTACATTTCCCCAAAAACGTACAATATTTTGGTCGCAATTTTGTGAAAAACAACTCGAGTGGTAGACAACAGTTTTGTGTTCCTATCGGTCTTTTCTGGAAGATCCACTATCATCCAGGATATCGCATTAAATTCTAGACGGGGAAACCACATTGAGAGTTCAAAAATCATGTCATTTTTCGACCGAGTTCATCCTTCCTTCCACTAACAATAAGCTGGTCTGCCTGCTGATCCTGGAAACTGAGAGCTCCATAGATGTTCCACTGAAGAGTGTTTCCACTGATGATTACAACTGAAGCAGCCAACATCTTTGCAACAACGGAGCCTCAGATTCTGCAAGGGACCAACATTCAAGAGCAGACATTCAGTCAGTCAGGGCTTCAGAGGGAGACGCTCGGATAGTCGTTCCCGGGAACCGATGAACAATACACCAGCCTGAGAGTGTTCAGAGAGACGGCAGCTCACAGGCGTCCTGGATGGCTGCTTCACTCAAGCAGTGCCACTGAGAAATGGCTGGAACAATCCCAGCAGTTATTTTCAGCGTGTTGATAGGCGCTACCCATTAGCCTCTGTAGCTGACCGTTAGCTGAGGGCTCCCACTCTAGCTGGTACGCTAACGTCTCTGGTGGCTCTTACTAGCTGGCAGCTATCTTGGCAAGGCAAGTGAAAGGTTATTAATCTACCTTAAAGTGAACCGCTCTGGCGTTCTCACTAACTATGTATCCCCACATCAGGTGTGCAGTGTGAACATGCTGGTTAATCTTGTGCTTGGTCTGGGTTTCAGTTCTCTAGTCTCAAAGATCTAGTCGGTATGTGGGTGAGTGAATTGTGCATTTACCCAACTGTGTAACTGCTGGAGCCCTTTTAGGGACGCACATTCAGAGACAGTTCTGCTACGGTACGTGACTTCCATTGCTGATGTGCTTGTTCAGCCCAGAACCAGTGGGGATGTGGGCGGTGTGGTAGATGGAACCGAGGTTCAGGAAGTCGTGAATGCACTGATACACGAACACGCACCGTTTAGGAAGGAAAAGAGCTTCAGCAGGACTATCACTTTAATCTTGGAACTGGAATGATGGCGCATCGATAGGATGGACAGAAATGTCGTCTTGGACAGAAGTAGTTTTGTACCATGATGGTAAAGCAGGCAGCTCTAGAGCTGAGTGTGTCTGTGTGTGTGAGTCACTGCTGGTAAGAGCCTGGAAACGCATCGTCACATCCAGGTAACACGGTGAACGAATGACCGGTGGCTGGAAAACCAGCTGATCTAATTCCCTCGCTTCCTTCTGTGCCAGTCTTCGTCATCCTCCCATCCCGGTGCACCAGGAGGTCTATGTTTAGACAGGATAGAGTTCTCCAGGGCCAACCTGGATAAAGCTCTCACTCTGGTCTCTGCATGGTGATTGTGTCAGTGGGGAGAGTTACAAGCGCCGTCCTTCCCGCCACCCCCACCTACTCCTTGGCAAGTGACAGGCAGTCAGCTGATTTGTGCTGCTGAGGGGATTTGGTGTTCCACGTAGGCTATTTAAAAAGCACCGACACCTCTCCCCCTCCTCTCTCTCTCTCTTTTCCACTCACTTTTTTCGCTATCTCATGCACCAACTCCCCCATGCTCCCCTCACCCACTCCCCTACATTGCTCTCCCTTCTCTCACCCTGCCCCCATCTTTCCAATATTTTTTCTGCTCCCTCCTGGCTTGACATCTACTGCTGCATTTATTCCCTCGGTCGTATCTCTCTGTCAGCACACAACTTCTTATTCTCAACATCTGTGGGGGTGAAACATTATTTTGATGTTGGGGTGGGGGGGGGGATCCTCCCCATGGCCAACATCTGGTTGTGCCTAGGAAACTACATCTTCTTGGTCAAGGTTGGAGGAGATTACATTCACGGGGATTTACGGACACTGATACTTACAATATTCTCTCTAGATTTATGTCTGGTTATGTTTCCGGGAGTCTGGCTAACATGATATCTCAGGAGCGCCTGAGGCTGATTTGCCACAAATGTCCACCAGGGCTCCAGATTTCGGTTTTCAACGGTCAAGATCTCTGAGACAGGCGGACTCTGGCGAGGCGCACAACCACAGTGGTGTATTCCTGGTCCATGTGGTCCTTGATGAGTGAGAGGATAATGAAATGTGCACCCTAATGAGTCCAGATGCTTTAAGTCTGAACTGGGATCATTAAAGAAAACTGCACAAGAACATTAATGTTTAAAGACTTAGACGACTGTTGTAGCAAATACAGGGAAAGGCCGACGCAAGGGACCTGAGTCCAGGTTCCTCCTGTCATCTAGAAAGTGTTGTGCATTGTTGGAGTTCACTTCTGGTGTTAATCAGAGAGGAAACAGGCTTCTTAAGGTGTCCGTATCAGAGGAACAAACGACTTATATGCCGTTCGCGTTGGACGACGTGTTGGAAAGGGTTGTTATTTAACAACGTGGGGTGAGAATGTGTTGGGCGCTCATGGCTGCAGCAAAGCTCAGGCATCAATATGTTCTGAGTGTGTGTGTGTGTACACTGTGAATTAAGATACAGTATCACACACTGTAACACATGAGTGTCTCCAGCCAGTGGGTGTAGACATGCATCGGTGCAGGCTTGACATTCTGGGAGTGTCTCCAGAGAAGGGACTCCTCAGTCAGCCACTGAATTTACCCTTTTACCTTTACAATGGAAAAAGAAACATGGCCTCGGGACTTTGTGGCAATATATAATGAGAATGTGTGTGTGTGTGTTTGCTCTCCCTGAATGCTTGTTTACAGGTTTGTGTGTGTGTGTGTGTGTGTGTGTGTGTGTGTGTGTGTGTGTGTGTGTGTGTGTGAAATCTAAGGAAAAAGACAGAGCAAGAGTTATCTGTTATTTTTAAAAGTTAGTGCAGATTCCTTTGAGTGAGACAACAACTAAGCTGCGGGATACGAGGCGATACCTAAAATGGACTGAGAAAACAAGAGGCTGGCACGGGAGATCCGGCGAAGAGGAAGAAGGAGAAGAAGAAAAGATGTTTCACGACTTGAACCAGCAGGGAATAAATACATATCTCCTTGTCACTCGTCGCCGACTCTCCAACATGAGGTGAAAAAACACCAGATGAGCTCAGTCAAAGAGGACATTTCCAACAAAGAAACCCTCTAAAACGCACTGAAAACAGGCGGCTGTGTCCTTATAAGGTGCAAGCGTGGAGCTGCGTAGGGGTGCGGAGAATTTTATCGGCTGGTATTTTAGCTGACAGCGTTTCCCAGAGATGACCAGACACAAATTTCAGAGCCGACAGACTGTAAATGACCAGATTAGAGTCTCAGTCTGGACGGTGTTGGGTTGGAGGAGTTCATCCCACCGCTGTTACACCATCGTCCTCCTTTAAAACATCTCTCTTGGAAACAGTGACCCCAGTCAGCCTAAACACACCTGTGTCGCTCACCTCTCCCGCTCCAAAGCTTCTTAACCAGAATAAATGAAGGCTGGCTCAGGCAAAGTGACCACATTTGGTAGAAATACCACAACGTTTCCACCAATGACCTTCCGTGTGTGTGACAAGATGTGTGAAGCTGGCTGAAAACCACTTCAGGTATGAACTACACCCACTTCACGTGACACACCTGTATATCCTGTACCACACCTGTATATCCTGTACCACACCTGTGTCCGTTAAAAGGTTTTGTCTAATTTTGTACTCGACTGCATCTGTATTTTACGTGTCTGTTCGCTATTCGTTTGTTTTCGCTGACACCTCTCGTCCAGGTCGTCTTAGCCGATGAGAGTTGGTTCTCAGTTGGTGATCAAAATCTAAAACAAAACATAAAAAAATCTCATTAGCGTTTAACTCTTTAATCCTCAGACCAAACATGGTCAACATGAGGAGTCTCTCCAGCTTTGAGCACTGTAACGGCAACAAAGGCCTAAAAGGGAGGAGGAACGGACTGCACGCGTTGGTGTGTTGTCATGCAAATTTATGTGACACAGGTGTGTTTATGGAACGTACAGGGGGATCGTTTGATAGGGCGGCTGTGACAGGAAGCAACTGGTCTGGGGTTTCTCAGTGGAGACTAAAAAAAGTTGATTTATCTATGAGTCCAGTTTGGCTTCAGGGTGGTGTATAATCAGAAGTGCTCGTCAGATGGTCAGATAGCTCGGAAACCCCCTCACACACACGCACACACACACACACACACGCACACACACACACACACACACACAAACCCTTTCCGATGCCGTATCCAGCAGTGTCAGCAACTTTCTCAAGCCAGCACTTTGACATTCAGGGTTTGAACTTCTCCTCCCTCAAGTTATCTCCGTTCACTCTTCATTAACTGAGCGTCTGCTGCCTTCGCCCTTTAAAGGTGCAGTTGTAGGATTTAGAGGATTTAGAACCTGCCTGCGGAACCTTGACTTAGAACGAGCTCCTCACAGAGACTGTTGGAGTGGAACTTGAGGTCGGTGAGTTTCTGTAGTGTTCCGTGTTTTGAATGTCATCGTCTTGGCTTTCTGCTGCCACGTGTGTCCATATTTGGGTGAGATGGAGGCGTTAGAGGGAGGTGATGCGGACTCCTACAGCCACCTGTCAATCAAAAGGTAGCCACATTGAAGAAATGACATTAACTGTGATTACAATAACTATGGTGGGTCTGCCTCAGAACCAGCAATGGCGGTGGTCCACCTGAGAACCTGCAGCAGAGGTCCACTTGAGAACCTGCAGCAATGGTCCGTCTCAGAACCTGCAGCAGTGGTCCGCCTCAGAACCTGCAGCAGAGGTCCACTTGAGAACCTGCAACAGAGGTCCACCTGAGAACCTGCAGCAGAGGTCCACTTGAGAACCTGCAGCAATGGTCCGTCTCAGAACCTGCAGCAGTGGTCCGCCTCAGAACCTGCAGCAGAGGTCCACTTGAGAACCTGCAACAGAGGTCCACCTGAGAACCTGCAGCAATGGTCCGCCTCAGAACCTGCAGCAGAGGTCCACTTGAGAACCTGCAACAGAGGTCCACCTGAGAACCTGCAGCAATGGTCCACCTCAGAACCTGCAGCAGAGGTCCACCTGAGAACCTGCAGCAGAGGTCCGCCTGAGAACCTGCAGCAATGGTCCGCCTCAGAACCTGCAGCAGAGGTCCACTTGAGAACCTGCAGCAGAGGTCCACCTCAGAACCTGCAGCGGTGGTCCGCCTCAGAACCTGCAGCGGTGGTCCACCTCAGGACCTGCAGCGGTGGTCCACCTCAGAACCTGCAGCAGAGGTCCACCTCAGAACCTGCAGCGGTGGTCCACCTCAGAACCTGCAGCGGTGGTCCGCCTCAGAACCTGCAGCGGTGGTCCGCCTCAGAACCTGCAGCAGAGGTCCACCTCAGAACCTGCAGCGGTGGTCCGCCTCAGAACCTGCAGCGGTGGTCCGCCTCAGCAGCAAACTAGACTCCTTTGGTCCTGCTTTCCTCCATCGTCACTCCTCTCCTCCCCCTTCATCCTCTCTCCTGAATGTTTTCATATTCTTGCCTTCTCTTTTCCTTTTTCCTCCATCTCTTCTTCCCTTTCCAACCTCATCCTTTCACTATCACTTCTTCCATTCTTCTAACTTTCATCCACTTCGTTCAAACGCCTCCCCTTCTGCTCTTGCATTTTCCTTTTCATTCACTCACTTTTTTTCGCACATCTTTATTCATTTTTCCATTTTCCTCTGGTTAGTCTTTTTTTCTTCCACTCCCGTCCTCTTCCCCGATAATTTTTAGTTTCATCCTTCCATTTCCCTCTTCTCACTAAATCAGTCTCTTTCCATGTTTGTTCTCCTCCATTCATCTTTTGTCTTTCCTTCCTGTCTTCCAACGTTCATGTTTTTCCTTCTCTTCTTTCCTTTGACTGTTTCTCCTCATCGTTGTTCCCCTCTTATTTTCTTTTTCTTTCTTTGTTTCCAGTTTTCTTTTCTACTCCCAACTTTCTTCCTTGTTTCTTAGTCTTTCACTCTTTTGCTGTCTTCCCCTTCTCTTTTTGTTCATTCTGCAATGGTCGGATTCACAGAGGCGCGTAAACGTTTATGGCAGGAACAATGCCGTCGTCGTTGCATCACTTTAAGATGTAAAAGATACAGGACGGCCAATTATTCCACCTCCTTCTTCTTCCCTCTTTTATTGCTGTGTCTGTTTAACCGCGCACGCTTGTGTGTGTGTGTGTGTGTGTGTGTGTGTGTGAGTGAGTGAGAGAGAGAGCGAGAGTCAGCCACTGCCTCCGTTCTCCGTCATCCTGCTGGGTCGAGCAGCTGAATAAGCTCATTGTCGGCCTGTGGAGAGTGCAGGTGCACCTCTTCTTCTTCACCTCCGACCCTCGGCCCTCGACCCCACAAAGCCCTTTGTGAACTCTATTTACTGGCGACTCCAATGAAACTGCAGTCCATTACCAACATCTCCTCTCTCCCTTTCTCTCGCTATTTTCTACTCCTCTCAAGAAACCAATTAGCGACAATACAAGTAGGTTAGACTCTCTATTCAGAGTTTGCATTGTTGAACACAATACCAGGAAGCATTGTGAGCTAACAATTAGCGGCAGTGGGGCAGTGTAGAGTGTCACTGACATTGTTGGGAGCTGCACAAGGCTGGGTTTGTTCCCAAAGAGGGAGTTAGACAGGGGTGGAGGACGAGAGCAGAGGGGTTCCCAGGTGCTGAATTAGCCCAAACTCAGCCCAAGTGTCCCGCTCACACAAGACGCTTATCAGTGGCGGGACTCAGGATAAAGGAATGCGTCCCCGGGAGGGTGTGTTGTGTTCCCTGGGTGAAGATGTTTATGTTAGAGGTAATCCTACCTGGATGGGATTGTGTGTGCATGTACACATTCCTGGTTTTGTCTTTGAGTGACTGCATGAGCGAGTCTACGTGTGTGCATCGAGTTACCTGCCATCTTGCTGCTTCTGTCGTCTTTTGTGCAGAAAAGCAGTTGATTGGGCTTCGAGTGGGGATATAAAGGGAGGTGTTGGCTCAGGGTCTTCCCCTGACCTTCTGGCCTTGAGGTCAAGACCCCGAGCCATTAGCCCATGCTAATGCTAACAGCAGGCTGGTCGACACGTGAGGGTCGGCCCCCGCTGCCGCGGAGAGGCTTCGCCTGGCTGGTGACTCAGCGCTAGAAGGTCACGACCAGAAGGTCAAGGGTTCAGCCATCATTTTTATCCTGCCCCTGAGCAATCCCAATGCCCAACACCCCCGTTCACACCCCCGCTGCACCATGACATCATCGTGCACACAGTCAGGGAGTCTGGAGGAGGAGAGCCGGGCTGGCGGCGTGGAGACAGCTGACATTGGCGGGGCTCAGCCTGAATACTCGCCTCTGTTCAGTAATGAGACGAGATTTCATCAGACCTGTCGGACACAATCAGATGTTCCAGGTAAAAAACCTGATGTTGGATTCTAATTAGAAAGAGAGGAGCTCTAATCAAGTAGGCTCTTATACCAGTTTATGAGACAAATTATCCATTTCTGGAAACACATCTGGTAGTTATCATAGTAAACGTCAGTAAACGTGAAGCTCCGGAGCAGATGAAGAAGAACACACTCACGCTTGTACTTAGTGGGCTTTGATCTGAGCTCCGCCTGAGGCCTGCATGTCTCGCAAGGCTCCTTTATTAATTTAGCGAATGCAACAAGTAAAAAACAGATTTGACCCCCAATCTGAAGGTTTTTTTGTTGTTGTTTTTGTTACTCTCAGGAGATAATCTCGTCAGTGTACTCATCCACTTATCTAACTCATCTGGACGGACAATCGTGAGTTTTTTGGGGAAGTTTCCATGACCAGTTATCCAATTAGACGCGATGACTTTTCGAGGAAAATCTAAATTTAATTTACTGTAATTTTGGAAGTTTGTGCTGACTAATCAATAATCCTTCTTAAAGTTTGAATAAAAAAAAAAAAGGAGCTGTATTGCACAACTGAGTCATGCCGTTTAGGAGAGTAGAACATTTGTCTCCCGGTTTTCAGACGGTTAAGTTTATCAATACAAGTTATGTACTTCATTATTTAAGAAGTAGAAAATACGACTTTTCTCAGTGGGTTTGGTAGTTTTGGTACTAAGTCATGTGTAATTCAGCTCGAATAATCACACGACTGCATCCTCCTCAGGGTGCCTCTTCCTCCAGGTAGTCATTTAAGTATACCGTTAGCCAAAGCTAACGTCCAACCTCCGCTAAACGCTGTAACTGACAAGACTGTACCCTGAAACATCCAAAACCTGGAAAACTATTTGGGAATTTTACATTTAATATCCTTGAATTGAATCTTTTAGTTAAGGATTTGCTCTTCACATGCACCACACACATCTGTGACGCATTCCGTTTGAGATGTGGCGTGTAGAACAAGGAGATATCCAACTAATGTAATGTTGCCTCCGTGCGTAGCTTCTGATCAGTTCATGACAACTGTCCAGTTTGTGTTGATGCGTGATGTGACGCGTCCATGGGGAGTTTATGCATGTTCCTCCAGTCAAGGACGGTTCTCTGTTTGCACTGCCACTATCAATAATGGGCCAGTACATCTAGAAGGGTGGTCTTCAGTTGTGGTTTAAAGGGACCCGTCGGCTCCGGTCAATGTGAGGTCCAGGTCTGGTGTGGAGACCCACTAATGGCGCCCACTGTGCAGCCATCCTGAACGAGCCTGCTCTATTTCTGTCTGCCGCTCACTCGCTCTCCACGTTTGCGTCCTGCTCTATTTCTTTCTCCAATGAATTCGCTCAGTGATTTTATTTGTTGAGTTGACTCTTAAAGCCCTCTTCTGCTCTTTTTTTGTGCTCTGCTGTCTTTCTCAGAGGAACCTGGGTCATTGCATCCCAAAAAACCTGTTGCCTTCTTGCAGGTTCGGAAGGTAGAAATGCTTCATAGTAACGGGGCCGAAGCGGAAGAGCGTAGAGTTTAGGGGCCCATCAGGACAGATAACATGTGTTCCTCTCCACAGGAGACACTGCTGGCGCTCCTCTGCTCTTACATTTTGTAAAGTTTTAAAGTGAAGCCACACAAAAGACAGGAAATAACAGGGAAAATAGGAAAGAATGAGGCTGAAACTGAAGTTGGAAAAACATTGTTGAAACATGAACCAGACGTCTAATAAAACACACACGGAACAGCACTGAGCGACACGGCTGCTCCTCGCTCATGCGTGGACGGCTCGCTCTCTTCAAACGGCGAAGTTCATTTCAGGTGCTCTTGTAAACCTCTCAGTCAATGAGCGGCACCGTAACGCCGCTCACATCCGCACCAGACCTGCAGCCTGATGCTCCGGCGTGGACGCACGTGATTGGAGGACGGCGGGGCACTTTTTCTCTCAACATTTTAAGATGGAGAGTTTTGACATTTTTGTTAATATCTAAAGAAGAAACGGTGCTGTACTGAAGAACAAACACATATACTTGAGGAAATATTTCTAGACACAGATGTGTCCAGTTTCGAATTTGCATCGTATTGAAATATTTTTCTCCGGAAATATGACAAGGAAGGAGCAGCATATATATTTATATATATGAATGAAGGTATGTTTACAGTGATAATATCTAAAAAGTATGCAGGATTTTTGTGCCGATCCTGATCGTTTTATTTGGCTCCACAAAGTTCGCTCCTGCCTCCTATATGAACTCAAAGGAACACGCAGGTTTGAGGCTCACAGGCGGCGCGTCCACGTTTCACAAGGTGAACAGTGTTGTAAAAGAAAGGAGGCTCCAGTACTTGCTGACCCCTGCTCAAGGGCAGCTGGATGCCCCCTACGATGGACACGCTGGGTAATTCTACCCTTCACATTTCTTTTTCCTAACCTGGGGGGGTTTGTTTAAAATCCGTCTGAACTTCTCTCTGCTTCGTGCTCCGTCAGACTTGTGTTGCCGTGTTCTCAGCAATAAAGTACAATGTGACTATTGTCCTCCACAGTGGGAGTGGAGGTCAGATTACGAAAGCTAGAAGCACTCGGGGAGCTCAGGCTTCCGCCAAGGCCAGTAGCATCTATTATATGCAAATCTGAAACCTTCATGTAGGCCTGGATATATATTTATACATCTATGAGTAATATGCATCGGGCTTTCATGACGGTTCACGTGTCGCCTGTGAATTGTAGGAGAAAGTCCAAAAAATGTAAACTTTAAAGAAAGAAAAAAAAAATCTGTTGCAAAACTGGACGGTGTCCTCCCGACCAAGTCTGGATCGCCGTTGCGCGCCTGAACCAGGCTAACTCTCCCTGAGACCTTTGACCTCTACATTTTGCGGCTCATCCTCATGTCCCAGTGGATGTTTGTGCATTAGTAAGAAAGGGACGGACGGATCCACCGCTGTCACCAGCACAGAGGCTTAAAGCCATCAAAAAGAACTGGATCCAGAACCTCCTGGGTGGAGCTGTGATGGTCTTCAGCTTGACGCCCATTTGGGGCCGACAAACAGCCACGCTAGCATTCAGCTGCACTCCAGCGCCCAGGAAGACAGCAGGCTGTTGGGTGCCCAACCAACAAAGGGGTGCCTGGTACAGTTCCCTGTGTTGCCTCCTGTTTGGTTATGTGTCCTGGTGGCACCAGCGCCTCCTCTGGTCCTCCGGGGGCACTGTTCATGGGAGAGGGAACTGGTGGGACGGTGAATCCTAGGTCGTATCTGCAGTTCTCCCCAGAGCAGAAAGTCATAAAAAACATGAAAAAGATGTTTCTTCACCCCTCGTTTGAAACAGCGATGATGTTTTTCGGAGTCTTTTCTACGACATTCAGCGACCTGGACTCCTGTTTGTGCGTAAATGTGTTATCTTTGCTCATTCTCCTTGTATTCCCACCAGCTCCTCGCAAAAATAAATACTGCATGACAGCAGCTGAACGCTCCTGAGTGCCCAGAGTTGAATCTTTTTGTGGCCAAACAGCAGGGACCAGCCTGGAGTATCAGAGTAGCAAAGTAGCAACAGCAAAGCTCTCCATCGTTGTGATGGATGATGATCACTACAGCGTGCGCGCACGCACACGCACACACACACACGCACACACGCACACACACACACACACAGAGTTATTCCATCCATCCTTTATATTTAAATATTGACTCGTCCAACTTAAAGAATTTTAAATGTGTTAATAACGCTCGTGCAGCTGAACGTACACTGAATCAGCAGAGGTGAGTCATCGCATTTCCTTAGTGATGCAATGGCATGAGAGCTCACACACACACACACACACACACACACACATACATAATCTCTCCCTCATTAGGTGTATTGTGGGGATGCTGATGTAATGCAAGTTAATCTGTTGGCCTCTGGTTGGCTCGGCGGCCCAGCAGGAGCTCTTTGTGTGGGACATTACCCCAGCCCCGCCCCCTGGAGACAGGTTCATTAAGACTGACGCTGATATCCAAGTACCCAGGCCTTTTGTGTGTGTGTGAGTGTGTGTGTGTGTTTCAGCCAATTATACTAGAGAATACAATGAAGAGATGGCCATAAAGGCACTGCTTTCTCAGCATGTGCCTGAGAGCACGTAGGCCAGAAATCTTGATCGGTGAGCAAACGTCTGTGTGTGTGTGTGTGTGTGTGTGTGTGTGTGTGTGTGTGTGTGAGAGAGACCATCGTGACATCAGCGTTACCCCTCTCTTATGTACAATCCCCCAGCAGAACTCAGGTTCTTCGTGCTACAGGTACTTCCCTCAGAGCAATCATGACATCACTCTGTCTTCTTCATCTGTTGTTTCGGTTCTTTTAACCCCGTCCTCCCCAGTCCTTCATTCCTTCATGATGCGTTAAGTTCATAACGCCATGCTGGCGGGAAAAGCCTGACAGAAAACATGGCTGTCAGAGTTCACCGCACTCTTTTAATATCCCCAGATATCCAACGGTACATCGCCAACTTGAGTAAATTAGTGACCCTTTCAGTGCCCCTGAGGTGCTTTCACTGGTCGCCCAGACGTCCACGGTAACCTGGTCAGCTGATCAAGACTCTGGATGACTGCGCTCTGCATTCGTGATTAATATCCCACTCTGGACCGACGGGAGGAGGCGCCAGAGCAGCGACCAGGACACGTGACCTCATCCAGCCTCCCATTAGGAGACCAGGCCAATTGTGTCCAACTAAGATGGAGGCAGCGCAGGGAAGCGAACCAGCGACCCTCTGAGTTGCAAACCAACATAATCGACCACAGCGACGAGGCGTTGATCCTCCTCGCAACAGTAAATAAAAACCGTGCGACTGTTCCCTACTTCAGGTGTTGAACCAATCAAAGGCAGGAACCGTCTAGAGACTTTGATTCACACTTTCCTGTGAAGGTTGAGTGACGGAACCACCTGGGATCAGATCTACTTATCAGAATACTTTTCAATGTTCTGAACCTCAGGGGTCAGGGACAGAACTGCACCCTCGTTCTGCCCAACATGGTGCAGTGTTGATGTTTATCATTTTCAGCATATTGTTTATTATTAGACTGAAGTAAGTTCGTCTTCCGATTATATTTTATTTTGTTAATATGGAGGGAGGTTTAGTTGTTTTTCCATCACGTAAGCAGAAATGTCCTTAAAAGGAAGGGTAACCTTTATTATTTGAAAACATTCCCGAGGCTGGGGTTTGGCTTCTCCTATTTACTCGTAAAAAGCAGCTGAATGAGTATGCCTACTTTTACCAGTCTTTTTTTTGTGTGTACTTGTAGACAAGTAAAGGATGTGTGTACTTTCACCGGCTCTGCCAGTAATACTGGAAGGGATATCTCCTCTCTGCTGCACGGATTCAGCTTCTTCATCACGTCAGCGTTAGGTATCATCAGAAAGTGGCTCACGTCCTGCAGATTTTAAAATTAAGGTTCTTGATTCCCTCCTGCCGCAGTTTCTTTCTTCGTTTAAAAAAAACAAAAAAAAAACCCTCCCCCCTTGTTGGGACTTGAAATTATAGTCCTGGTTTTCTTCATCAGTTGGCTTTCGCATTGTTTCCTGAGCTGCAACTCACTTGCTGTCTCTCACACAAGCTTCCTCTCGTCCAGCCTAAATCCTACACACTGCACCTTTAATGTTGCAGCAGGTTCAGGATATAACAAACAACTTTATACACAAGATGCCGATGATTCTATGTGTTTTACTATATTGTGTTGTTTTTTTATAAGCTGACAATGTACGTAAAACGGTGATGTTATTTTTAAGCAGCTGTCGGACGAGTGTAGCACTCGCTGCAGTTCAAAGTAGCATCACATGGAAGGGTAAAGCACATGTACCTTATAATTGTACTTAAATACAGTGTTTATCTTGTGTTCATCCTCAAAAACTATGTAAACTGTTTTGCTAGAGGCAGCTATTTATTGTCACGTCACCCAGTGGTGGTTACTGGTGGACCAAACTGGATTAAAGTATCCAACAAGGAATTAAACAGAAAATTGGTTAATAGGTTGGCCTGGGTGCAGGCGGTCCTGCAGGCTGCATCCCGTCAACCCACCAAATTAAAAATAGGAGAGGGATTATTTGTGGGCCGCTGTGGTTTTAGTGTGTGAGATGGAGTGTGTGTTTGCTCCCCTGTGCAGCCAGAGCAGCAGCAGCGCACTTAGCATGGGCTTTAAATAGCTAACTCAAATAAAGTGAGAGAAGGCCGGGGATCAGAGGCTGAGAGGGACTCTGTGAGGGAGGCATTCCCGAACGGAAGCTGGCCTTTGGATTTCCAAACACCATTCGGAGCGAGCAATGCCAGGAATGTGATGTCGCCCAGCAGCAGCAGCAGCAGCAGCAGCAGCAGCCGCGGTGGTAGCGGCTGTGAAAACCGCTGGGCCACCTGGTGCTGGTGGGCTGCCCTAACAGGAAGTGCAGCAGGAAGTGCAAGCAGAGTTCCAGCTTGGGGACAAAATGGCGGCAGGTGACCCAGCAGTAGGACTACAGGAGCCAGCCTGAGGGTTGCCATCAGCCCTGAAAAGCCCCTGGAAAAGGGAAGAGGGCTCCCCCTCGGAAACAGACTCGCTCCCATCAACACTTTGTCTCGTCTTCTTTTTTTTAACACAGTGTGTTAAATTTCTATTCTTTCTGATCCTTTCTACCTTTTGACGGCCTTCTTTGTGTGCAGCCTGTGGGAAAGTTTCCCGAAATGGTGAGGTCATCCACCACCACCACCAGCACCCCCAGCCCCCCACTCACACCCCCCACCCTCCACGCTGTTCCTCTTTCTCCTGGCCTGGCTGGACTGGTGTGTCCCCCTGTCCCATTTCCAGTTCCACAGCTCTTCTCCGCAGAGACCAGCAGCCTGAATAGAGGATCATTCAAAGCTGGTATCTGATGATCAGGCCTGCCGGCGTCTCCGCGGGGACTCCGAGGACGGACACGGCCCTGGCGCTCATTTCAACCCCCGACCTGTCACCTCTGCACCCGGAGACGCAGGCTTGAGCATTGCTGAGTTCACTCCAGCTTGTGTGAGGTTGCTACTGGTATTAAACCAGTACAAGCGTGACTCCAGCAACTGAAAATCAAACCTGCTTCATCTATTAACTGATTTCTTTATCGTGAAGTTCAGGACACAGTTGAGCGTTCATGCTTCATCATGCTGAGTGATATATGGTGGCTAGTTACTGCCATCTATTGGTAAAACTGTAAACAACACTCCAGATTTTAAAGGATCAGTTCACCCAAATCCCTACATTTTTTTCTCATTCCTTAAACGTTCTCCTCAACTTGGATGATAAGGGGTTTGGCAGGAACCTTCCAAGAACATCATTTACCTCTTTTAATGAATCGAGATGAACAGAAGTTTCTAAATTAGGATGTGAAAGTGAAGAGAGACGGGAAACGGGGTTAAAGAGATGGTTCCTGCATAGATTTGTTTCCAGAACGTTCTTATTCCGGAGCTTTAAAGATGGGTAACCAGATTAGAACATGCGGTGCATTCCGGGAGCAACTGGGAAGTGGGAAGTTCCACTGTCTTGGGTGGGTGACATCTTCAGTGTGGATCTAGAACAGCTGAAGGTGCTACGATGCCTCTGGTCACTTCAGGTGCTGCGTGTCCTTGTGAAGCTAACATACCGTTAGCTTCCGTTAGCTTCCTGGCTCGCGAGGTAACAGTGCTCCACCTATCAACACGGTCTCACTCCTGGTGCTCATACATGTTACGAAAGAGGAAATAGATTTTTTTTAATGTGAATATTCTTGACTGTTCACTGTTGACTATTTATATCATATTTATGACCTTCATCTTTTTTCCCTAAAATTTGACTTTATCTTGTAATGTCGCCTTCTTAATGTCACAATTATGAGTTTTTATATGAAAATTTAGAGACTTTTTTTTTAATCTCATACCTATGAATTATCTCAAAAGTTTGACTTTTTAAAAAAATATTTCTTGACTAATCATCAATCAGATTTTTATCTTTTCTCTTTTACTGCATTAATGGGTTTCTGTAGTATTTCGGAGCTTTCCAAACGGAAACTTTACCAGTTGCATAGACTTATCAATGTCAGTTGGTGTGGGTTGGGTGAACTGATCTTTAACAACACATTAATTATCACTGATTTATATTTCTGCACAAGCTGGAGGTGGAGGAGGAGCTGAAGTTGTCCATGAAGTCAACATTTATCAACGTATCTTCTTTTCTCTCAGATTTAAGGAGAAAAGCTGAATAAGTCTTCATGGCACAGCGACTGTACAGGAATCTGTATTGGGGTTATTTGGTAAATGAGCGTATTAACAAATATATTATTAGTACAATGAGTGGCCAGATTATGTAGCATCGCACTGTAAAAATTACATCCATACAATAAGTGGCACAACTACATAAATTCTGAGGTACACTGCCTTTTGATCCTAATGTACAGTATGTGTTAATATACAAAAATATATGACAAGTATATATTTAGGACAAAGAAACACTTCTGCACATCTTTAGAAAGGGATAAATACTTTGAACAACATATAAACATACTGAACCCATCCAACACACACAAGGCAACCGCATCATTGGTTTTGTCATGTGACAGTCGAATTGGTTTCGTTTCAACGGGTCTGGTCTGCATGTGAACGCGCACCTAAAAACTTCAACTAACACTGATGTCCAGTATCGTCCAGGTGGAGTCGGAAGTCGGTGTCATTTTCGCCTGCTGTGACCTCCAGCCACGCGCGAAGTGACAGCACATTTAGACAAGATCAGATAAAGTGATCAAAATGTGAGGAAGTCCAAATCACCTCAGTGGAAAAGTGAAGGATTAAAAAGGTAAAACCGTCCAAGGAGGTTCAGTCTCCTGCTGATGAGCTGCAGACGACTTCAAGCGTGGGAGTCGTGGCTCCCTCTACTGGCGGCTTCCTGCAGCGCAGCCAAGAGGAAGCAACAGCAGTAGCAGCAGGTCCCAGGCTGGAGCGAGGGGCTCCGGAAAAAGTTAGTCCAACGCTCTCCTCCGTCACGGGTTGCGTCCCTCACTTCTTGTGTGACCCGATCATGACCTTTGACACAAAGTTGACGATGGCGCTGGCCGGCTGCTCGGGGTCGTGCTCGGCGAACAGATGACACATATTTTCAGTCTCACTCTGAGATTTCCTGGCTACGAATCCAAAAATCCTGGAAGACCAAACAGGCAAATTTGTTACTATGCGTTTTAAACGTCCTCCAGAACACGTCGTGCCGCTGCCGCCGAGTCTGCTGGTCTACCTCCCGTCCTGCTTTCGCAGAAGAGAAACTGACACGACTCTGAACCTGGACCCGTTAAGAAGGCTGCATCCAGCCAGCCAAGCTAAAGCTCACTGAAATATCTGTGCACCAAACCATGTTGACAGATGAGTCCGACGAGTCTGGTATTTACTGGTCTGTAGAACTGGTGTGGCTACAGCACCAGTCACGGGTCCTTCCTCCCTCCTCCCAGACCCCAGACACAGTTCACCCTCACAGGTGGGAAACAGGAATAAGAGTCAAACAGGAAGGACTTACTTCGCCGTGGAGCCGCTGCCTCTCGTCCATCTGTGTGGGACAGAACAACACCAAGAACTGAGTACTGGTTCTGACTGGAAACCAGTCCTAAAATGAGCGACATCAGTTTGTGAAACTGATTCCTGGGGATTTAACTGAAGCTGCTTAAAATCCTGGGTCTGGACACGAAGCATCAGAAACCCTTGAATGTGAGGAATGAGGAACGTCTAAGCTCTCGTCTAAATCCCCGCCAAGGAGGAGACGGGTTCTCTGTCGAGGTAAACGCCGCAGTACTCACTTCCTGCCCTGAGGGTCCAGAGAGCAGAAGATGACTGTGTTGACGGCGTAGTGTCTCCTGAAGAACAACCTGCAGGAGGACACACACACACACACACACACACACACACAGAGGCTAAGACCTGATGTCACAGGGGTTTCAACTGCGCACGTGTGTGTGTGTGTGTGTGTAGGAACACTCACTTCCTCTGGTTGTCAGTGAGCGTGATTCCCTGTGCCGACACCTTGAAGTGGACGACGGTGGAGGCAGGGGGAGGGTCCATGGCGAGCGTCTGCGTGGTCGCCTTCTGAACCGCCTGGTGTCCCGTCAGAGACTCCAGCGCCACGGAGCCCAGGTACCACACGTTACACGCTACACAGTAACATGGGTCCACAGAGGTTAGCATGTAGCATAACTGTTGCGTGCACCGGCTCATTTGGTTCTTTTCAAAGTTTGAAAGACAGATAAACACTGAAATGCACTGAAACGGAGGAGGAGGGACTCCTCCTCCTCCGTGCTGGAGCAGGACTGGTGGGGGTTTGTGGAGTCCTACCTGCTCCCTGTTTGAGAAGCTCAGCTGCTGAGTTTGTTGCCGTCTGTGCAGACGAGTTGTTCAGATCCTCTACCGGGTCTGGAGGCAAACACACACACACACACACACACACACACACACACACACACACACACACACACACACACACACACACTTCACTGACTTGTGGTCATTAGGGTCAAATCTGGTGGCAACTCTGGGTTGTAATGTGATGATAAAAGACTGCGCAGGGATGATTATTGATAGGTGATTGGTGGTGATTGGTGGTGATTGGTGGTGACTGATGGTGACTGATGGTGGTTCCTGCCAGCGCCAGCCTACCTCTATCGGGCAGGATGAGTTTACAGGGCAGAGCCAGAGGCGTGATGGAGTGCTGACACACCAGAGCTGTGAGACTTCCTGCCAGAGAAACAAATCCATCATCAACACTTCACACCCACAGAGAGCGAGTGGCACCTCCCCGCCCTGACCAGCAGGGGGCAGCAGAGGAGAAACACGGAAATCAGGGGCTCTGAAACATCTGGTTGCGCCATTAACCAGAAAAGAATGCGAGGAAGTCAAGTGCTCGCTAGAGTCACTGATTCACCCAGCTGCAGCGCCAGCAGCTCATGATCGTGTTCACTGCTCGCACAAGTGTTGTGCTGCAGCGGCGCTGAGGGGGCGCGCTCACCGAAGTAGGGCTCGTTGGGGCAGCCTTTGAGACGAACTCCTTTCTGCGTGCACTCGATCAGGAAGTGTCTGACCAGCTCATTGGAGAGGTCTCCTACAGCAGAGACACACGCGTCACTGGATCTGCACAGGGGTTTTGTAGCAAGAAGATGCTGGGAGTAAGACCTTTACCTTTTTTACTGTGTTGCAACACCGACGGAGGGGGCGTGGCCACCTTCATAGCCAGCCCATAAGCCCCGCGGAATGAGTGACTGTCTCTGACGATGAACGAGCCCGGCTCTTTGTCCTTTAACACTGAAATGGCTGCTCGGGAGGTCGAGCGGGCAGCAACAGAGAGATAAGCCAGTTAGAGCCACCGTGTTGACACTCGCCAGGGGGAGTGGCCGTTCGGCTCTGCCAGCCAAGACCAATATTTACCTTGGTCCCTGGAAATGTCGGGCTTGTACCAGAACTTGGAAGTGTCTTGAACAAACTTCACGGTGTCCTGCTTACCGCCAAACTCTGGGATGAAGAGACAAAGATCAGGTAAAGGGTCAATGCACTCAAATACAAGCAGGTTTTATCACTCGGGTGTCCGGCGAGTTCTGCGCGCCTGCTGCAGATATCAGGACTTTAAGTGGCGGTTTTTATTCCATTACCATGAGAGCGTCTCAGACAGGGCAAACCCCCCTGCTGCTATATGGAGGACTAAAACCGACGTCGTCACAAACCAACAACTCCACACATGCAGTACTTTTCACTGGAGTCTTCACATTAACGTGTACATTTACTTGATAGTTGAGTTTTTCTGCATTTTTTCCTTCATCATCTACCTCTGTACTTCTCGCGTCTTCATTGCGATGCAATGATGATGGTAGTATGAGTACCGTCAGCAGGTGCTGTCACTGATAATCCAGGACTTGGTTCACGAGCAGTTCTGCAAACGTTCGACCAGGAGAACCCAGGATGTTCCTGGGAGGACGAATCGGAGGAAAGTTCCTCAAACGTTCTTTCACTTGCTTCATCTCCATTTTATGCCTGTAATTTTTAAATCTCAGAACCTTCAAAATCACATTTTTGGGATCGTTGGGATCCAAGACGACTGATCTTCTGCCGATCAATCAAATGACTTTCATAGCTGCAGCCAGGAAGTCATGTGATCGCTGGCCTCGGTTTATCTGTTTATCTGCTGACAGGACGCCTGCCTGATGGACTTGGATGAGACGCGGCCGGGTGATAGAACATAAAAACAATCATTTAGATTTGGGAAGCGACGCTGAAGCGGCTCCAGATCTGATGGTGAATGGGCGACAGACGAGGAGGAGCCATCAATCGAACCTAAAAGAAGGAACTAGAAAAGAGGAACTGAAGGAGCTACAGGAGGTGTGGGCGACAGTTTACATGTGACACACCTGTCATTACAAATATGGTGTCCGTTAGTGGTGGGCGGGTGGGAGGGATGTAAGAGCCGCACCTACTTGACCTTTTAACGAGAGCCGTTCTGCTCTACTGGTGAGAGTATCTCACCTGCTCAGGAACCAGTTTGGTCACCACCACAACTGCGTGTTCTGATTAACTGAGATCAGGTTTCAATGGAAGTTTCCCAGTTACGTGAGTGGCGGGCTAAACTGGTCCCGCCCACCGTGGACGACCACAGCTGTGGCCTTCTGTGCCTCTGGGCCTCGGCGGGTTCCTGACGCCAGCTCTCTTTACACATCCAAGGGGGGAAAACATCTTTTTCAGTGAAAGGAAAAATATTTTTAGGATCATAATTTTTTAAATTCGTCTTAGACATTAAAGACAGTCTGACGTGAGTTGGCGTGGAGCTGAAGTCTGCAGACGGGGAAAACTGGTCAGCAGCTTTTTTAGGTTTGAGCTGACAGAACAACAGCGTTGTGCTAAAGAGCAGCCCAATAAGCAGAGTCCTCGCTGCCTGCAGGGATTCTGACCGATCTGGTCTCAGTTCCAAACCTAAAACACTGTGTGAACTGATCACAATTAGAACTGGATTTAAGTGATGAAGACGCTGAGACGAGGTTGAACGGTGGCGGAACAGCAGGTGGTTCTAGCGCGACCACAGAGCCTGACACCGACACCTCCTTCCTGGTCTATCTGGGTACCTGATCCAGGCGACGGGGCCCCACTGAGTCCTCTCAGGGGGTCAGGGGTCATGGAGGATGAGAAAGGGATACTGAGACTGCTTCCACTGTGAGGGCTGGAAAACCCGCTCAGAGAGGGGGAGCGAGAACCAAGCTCCCCCCCTTCAACCCCTCTCCTCTTTTCAGGCAGCAGTGGAGGGAGGCCCCCGTCCCCTCTGAGGCTAAGACCTCCGAGGCCCTCCATGGCCTCCAGCAGGCTGTGGTCCAGGTCGCCGTTCGCCAACAACAACGAGGACAAATCCGTGCTGTCTGTCTCCCTGCGGACTCCGGGACTCCCACCCAGGCCTTTAAGAGCTCCCCGGGGAGAACTGTGGGCGTTGGGGGTGCTGAGGTCCAGAGGAGGAGAGGTTTTTTTTTGGGAGTTTGGAATCCGGTCGTGCCACACTGGAGGCGGAGTGGAGCTGCAGGAGAGAGTCAGTTAGAGGTGGAGACCCAGGGGCCCGGTTCAGGCCTGACAGACACCGACGAGTTGAAAGTATTTGGCTTTTTGTATCACATTTGAGAACTTTTGTCAAACAGAAGTGTGATGCCCAGTCGTGGTGACCTTGAAGTCATGTGACTGCGGTGTAGTTCCTTCATAGGCTAACGTTAACTTAGTCCTGCTAACCACTGCACTTGCGCTTCAAAGTGGTGTTCGTTACCAAGGGTTACCATTTTCAACAAATCTTTTTAGGCTCATAAACTTTGTTTGAAGGACTTCATTATTGGCTATCATCCAAAATCCAATTAAAAACCCTTGTGGACGCTGGCGGAGGGGAACTCCGGTGAACTTCAGGAGGGAGATAATGACTGGAACCACATGAATGTTCTAAAACCCTGCAGGTATGTGGGGGTGGGCGTACCTGTCTGTGTGTGGGAGGGGGCTGCCTGATGACACAGAGCACATGGAGCCAAACATCCTCTGACAGGAAGCAGAAGTCACCGACACGTCTGATCTGAACAGCTCTCCGTCTGCGCCGCCGCTGGCGTGGTTCACGCTGTCCAGGAAACTCCGGGAATCTGCCAAAAAACAAGTTCCTTTTTTTTACAAGATGTAAAAACACAAAGCAGAGGTCCTGTTAACATTCCTGGGATGTGTCGCTCCTCCATAAACTCTAACAACTGTCTAGGTAGCTGCTCCTAGCTGGGCCTCGTCCCTGCCGTCACCAGTTTGGATTATGAATGATCGCATGGCAGCACAGCAGAAAACATCTGTCCTGTTTCATCTCCAGGGGTTTATTCCTTCACACCAGCGGGTAGTGGAGTTCTATGACGTCACAAACGCTCGTCAGTGAAGCCTTCCCAATAATAATAATAATAATAATAATAATAATATTAATAATAATATAGCATCTCTTTCTTTTGGGTAATATGCTGCCCCCTATTGGTGTTATGCATGAAATATGACACACTGGCTTGTTTGTGTCAGTCACAAACATCGGCTTTACTCTGCTGCCTCCTCTCAGTTTTTACCCGCAGCCAAACTGACCGGCTGCTGGTTATGACTTCATTTTCACCGTAAAGACAAAGAGAGGCCAATGAACACAACCTGAAAAATTCTTCTACACTAACATTCTTTAACCTCTTTATGAACACATTTTAGCTGTTGGCGGGACGGTGTGTGTGTGCGTGCGTGTGTGTGTGTCCCAACATCCCAACATGACATTCTAACAACACAGTGTGTCATTCAGCAAACGGGAGTGCCGGCCTCCTCGGGCCGCGGACGGCACTGAAGTACGATGACTCACTGTGAAAAGAGTCGGTCATTATAAAGAGCTCCTTGTTTGCCCCCCCCCCCTTCCCTCCATTCAGGGACTCTGAGGTGGAGGAATTTGGACTCAAGCGCCTGAATTATTTGCAGTCAACTTTAGGAGCTGCACAATCACACAAGTGTCATGAATGGACTCTGACAGTAGCACACAAACACACACAAATGTAAACACTCAACGCTTCCAACAAAGTTGATGTCCTGTGTGACAGGAAGTGCTGTAGTACTGACGCTTCTACTTCTCAACATCTCTCGACGTGTTTTAGGAAGGACACAAAGGTTCTCTGTGGAACACACAAACGCCTCCGTTCAGGTGACGCCTTCATGGTGCAACTCTTGAAAACATGAACAGTGTTTTTACATTCTTCTTCAATTGCAGTTAAGTGATTAATAAACATCATAAATAAATAAAAAAGTGAGATTATACATGAAAATATATGATAAACTCTTAATATGGAGTAAAACAATAGTTTGATCTGTAAAACTTCCACCAGCCACAACATTTAAATGCTGCTTGGATGCTTACTTCTAAATATTTCTGCTGTACTATCAGCATCTATCAGAGGAAGGATCCAGAACAAAAATATCAGCTCACAATGGTTTGAAACTTCCTCATGAACCAGTGCGTCCATCATCCAAACCAGTAAGTTCAGTGGAGGGCTGCGCGCTGGCTGGACGGCAGACAGCAGTTTGACCAGTTGACATCAAAGGTTGTTGACACTCAACTTGAACTTTTAGGGGGTTAAAGGTCAAGAGCCTGCAGTAGGTTATGTAGTGGTCACAACACACACACACACACACACACACACACACACACACAGATAATCCAAGGTTGTGGTTCTCGCAACTTGCGGGAAGCAAACACAAACAAGGAATTCTCTGGAGGAAAACGTTCCCACAATCACTGTCCCGTTCTTCCTCTTGGGACGTTCTGCGGAGAACAAGCGGTGTCCGTTTCTCCCCTTTCCCACGGCGCGTCTGTCCTCCCCGTGGTTCGACACATCTGCAGCCCCACAGCTCATCCCAGTTTACCCAGTTAATTACAGAACAGCAAAACTGTGGCAACGCTGGCTGACCTCAACTCGACCTCTGACCTGAACCCGGTGCTGCTCTGCGAGGCTTCCCAGGTCATTCTTAAACCTTCAGGCACCTTTGCCCCCCTGGATCCCCACTGCACAGTCGCCATAGCTACGCACTCTCAGCTTCAGGCATGTTCATAAAAAAGCCCGGGGAGGCGACCAGACTGGGTCCTGTGGGACGTCCCGTCACAAGCTTTCTACTGGCGTTGTCAGAGAAAACAAACTCATCACCCGAGCTTCGAGCCACACTGGGGCGTACATTTTGGGCCATAAAGAAAACTGGCCAGAGTGAAACTTTTCAGTGTTTCTATATTTTCTGAAACATTTGTTGTTTTTTCAGTCTGTCCACTGTTTTTCTACTCACTCGTGCAGCCCTGAGCGAACACAAAAGCTGCTTAGTTTGGGTCGAACCGTGCAAAACCAGTTCCAGATGGCACATAACCATGTGGGCACGACTGCCAGCCTCAGGCAGCCAACAGCCTGCAACACACACGCACGCACGCACGCAGGCACACACACACACACACAGACAGACATTTATATGGCTTTGACTGGGTGCATACCTTCGTGGCAATACAGCGATTCATATTTTCCACCTCAGATCCTCTCAGCTGCAGCACAAACATACAAATCACATGTTCAGTCTAGCTACTGGCGTGTTTGAGCCGACAAAGAAACGCTTCTCCTCGTCTGCCTGTTTAAAATCCGCTCACGCATCTCAACAATTTCTTGCAAAGCAGCATCTCTCTCACACACACACACACACAATGATGCCAATGCAGTTGCATCAGGGGGTTTGCAGACTCCCTGCTGACCAAAGGAATGTGACACACACACACACACACACACACACACACACACACACACACACACACACGGACTGAGGATGACAGGTCTTTAGCTCGATGGCGCGCTACAGCTGTTCCCAGTCATCACAGGCCATGAGTTCCCAGGGGGATGAAGAGGAACTCAGCAACAAAGAGAGGAGGAAGACACCTGCTGGGAACCCACTCAGCCTTTATTGGTTCCATGGTTCCGGCTAATTCTTATACATCAAAGCAAATCTGAGGACGAGGTTGTGACAAGCAGAACCGCCACAATACTGGAACCAGATCTGAGAGTTCCACTCAGTCACATGTGAGCTGATGGGTTATTCATCTCACTGTCCATCAGGGCGCATTTACACTTGTGACCTGTTGGGTTTGTTCTGATTCAGCAGTTATGATCACACCATTGCTAACTTCTGTTAGCAATGGTGTCAAACACTAATAAATTAAACTGATAACTCAATAAAAGACATACTAACAAAATGAATTCATACTGAGGGAGTATTTGCTCTATAAATAACCTTTTTGCCAGTGTTGTCTTCGTTTCTTTGGGAATAAATGGACTAATACATGGAAACAGGTGATAAACTTTTGTTTATTCCTCCAGGAAGTAGACCGGCTCTTCATAACAACTTAGCAACACGGACGTTAGCTCGCTCCTGACCAGTCAGCTGGCTAACTTGAGCTAACGTTTGCTCGATCGTAGTGTACAGTGACTATACAGCCCAGGATGACTCCCGTTTATAACTCGTCAACAGCCTCTGAGCTACGACGGCAAAAGTTCTACCAGATCAGTTCAACTGAACCCAGTTTCAGAACCAAAGTCGGATCCCCAAAGAAACCAAACATGTAAACAGATTAACACAAAAAGAGTAGACACAGTGTAATTTTCCAGTTAATGGCGGAGTGATACTCTTCGTGATGAAGCCTCCTTCTTTTAGCTAAACTTGATGAACTGTCATGCTAATTTTAATATGATCTAAAAGTCGAGTCGACCAATCAGATTGCTTGTTTGGAACTCCAGTCAATAACACCAGTGTCTTCTCATGCTGACCACCTTCAAGGCTGGTTCATACTTCGGATGTTAACTTCCCCGTTAGCGTCCACGTCACCTCGTCATTTGACACCTGCAGACTTACTTAACGGACAAATAAGATCCGTTAACTGGTGTTAGTGCTGCTAAGCAAGAATAAATGATGGATGTTCAAATGTTTCCTGCCATCAGGCAACAATAGGAGGTGTTGCTGGAATCCGTCTGTGCCGCATCAGAACAGATCAGTCTGGCACTACCCTCTTCACTTCAGCAAGAATCAATCAACCTCAGTCCCAGCTGAGTCCTCCTCCTCCTCTTATTCACTCTTCAGGTTTTTTTTTTTCCCCCCACAGAGAACAAACCAGTGGGCGGTCAGAGTAAATCAGATTCCTCTGCCCTCTCCTGATGTTTGGACAGACATCTTTATTGAGTTGGCGGCGTGGTGGAGGAGAGGCGGCGGTACGTGCCAGCTCAAGAGGGAGTGAAGAACAATAAGAAGGGGAGACAGAGGGTGACGAGGAGGGAGGGGGAGAGAAAGAGAGAGAGGTTATGAGAAAGAAGAAAGTCATGGCAGACGTGTTTATTGATGTGATGTGCAAGTATTCTATTAATGACTTGATGGTTTTATGAGCTGCATTGAGAGCAACTGGGATGTTTTCACTCATTTACTGCATTCACACACACACACACACAGATCTGTTATTACAGATGTCAGCTCTCATCTTTGTGATGCTAACACCGAGCGCCTTCTGTTCGTCTAAAAGAAAGTAAATAATCAGGAGTCAAGCTCTTCCATGTATGAGGAAAGTCTCAACCGCAAAAAAATCTGCTTATTTAATGATCTGAAATTCCTTACACCATCTGGAGAAGAGGTCGTCTCTTGGCTTGCAGGTAGAACTCTTTTAATTTGCAGTTATGGAAAAGTATTTATATGCCTGGCCTGGGCTCACGCTCTCTGTGCAGGCTTCTATGACCGATATCATAGTTTCTCAGCAGCTTGAGTTCAGGTCTAATAACTGTTCATCACATCCGGCCGTCAGGAGTCTGTAATTTCAGAGTGTAACAGACAGAGTTTCTGTGGCAAACCGATCAAAGCGTTTGCTGATGAGCCCAGCGCCGGGACAATCCTTTCGCCTGTTTTTCAACTCTGAGAGAGGCAGCAATAGCCTGTTAGCTCACTTGTAGCCTGTTAGCTTGTTTTTGCTAGCGGCTTATCCAGAATCATCAGCAAGAACGTAAATTTGAACGTACACGGGGTAAATACTCAACAGAAAATCAACTGCAGGAAGAGCTTCACAATAATGAATTTTTCTACAGAAAATGCGGTGTTACAGCCCAATAAACAGAGTGTGTTTTGTTTTTTTATACCCAAATACAACTATAACAGACAAAGTTGGGTTAAACCAGTAAATGCTTATAATCTTTTCGATTAAAAACAACAGCTGTTCCAGTACGATTTCAGTATCCGCATTTCAGCGTGTTTTCAGAACCTGGAACAATGTCTTGAAACCCTAACTTAACCCGGGTTTAAATAAGAACCTCAAATTAAGTCTTGCTGCGACAGACATCGGCTCTTTTGGTCAACATTTCAGATTTGATCTTTCCCAGCCTGAACTTGAGCTTAAAATAGTTGCTTTCACACACCAACAGCAACACTGAACTTGCAGACATTACCCAGCTGAGCCGCATGTGAGAACGCAGGTCAGAGCGGACACGAACGCCTCTGGGTCCACGTAACCAGCACCTGGGTCCATGTAACCAGCGCCTGACTCCATGTAACCAGCGCCTGACTCCATGTAACCAGCCTCTGGGTCCATGTAATGTCTGATTGGCGTGCTGCTTGCCTGTGACTCCTGAGGCAGTGACCGCTGTCACTATCTGAACACCCCTGAGGTAACCACAACGATGAATCAGCACTTAACTTTGCAGTGCCCATCAAAAAAGGCAGCCGAACAAACTGCACACGGGGGGAAATGAGATCAAGAATGTTGGGCCTCATTCACAACGTGCTATAATTTGTTCTTACACAAAAGGATTTTTTTAGCCCTCAATTTAGTCTCGCAGGCAGGAAGCAACACCTGGTGGCTATTTGTAACTCCTCACTCCCACATGGACGTAAGGGCGGTTCATTATTCTATTTCACGCTGCCTGCGGTGGAGCCGTAGTGTACCACATTGAGTATTTGTACCAGACTGTACCCGTTTGTCAGAGATGATCTTAGACATCTTGTGACACCACTGAGACAATTGATGTTCTGCTCAGCCTGGTTGGAATTGAGATGCCAGCTGATGCTGCGAGGAACTGAATCCTTTCAGCTTTGGTCTGCGCAGCCTGAACTGTTTTTCCATCCTTGAATATTTCTGATTTCTGCCTCTTGGGCCCTTAATTCCCTGCAGACCAGTGAAAATCAGACCTTTCTGATGAAGCAAACATATGCTCAGCACGAACAAACAACAGCAACTGTCAGTAGTTTTCTTTGATAATTCCAGCAAAGATTTTCAACAAATTATAGGAACCAAAAGGCCAGTAAGCTGTTTGTTCCGACCCTACAATATGGTACATAAGTGTGTTTCCTGTCTGATGCTATAACAAGTTTATGATGTTTCAGCACTATGAAAAAGGTCTGGATAGGTTGAGACGTGAGAGCCACCACTGGGGAAAGATCTGGGTTCAGGTTTAACAAGAGCTTTTGTTGAGTGGAGGGAACAATCAGGGTTTTTACAACACTGTTGGGAGGAATTGAATTTCTGTTCCCCCATGCAACGACTGTCCAAACAGTGGCCATCACAGCGGCGGCCATCAGCCTCCACTTGCCTCAAGCCTCAACAAGAGTAGGTGGTGATGGGAAACAAGCACGCGTCCTCTGCAGCAATGATCATTAAAACATTTGTTTTGACTTGCAGCTCGCCGTCAAAAAAGGGCCGCCACGCGCTGCTGGCAACACAAACTGACTGGCAGCTCCCCACTGCAATGACCACGGAAGCAGCGGCCATCAGAGGAAAGGAACGGCTGCTCCCTGCGGCAACAACTGCCAAAACAGTGCTGCGGGAGATGTTCATCTCCCATCAACAGCTAGTGACCAAAGAGCCGACGCGACTGGCCAGTGGCAACGAACTGCAGACTCCTGCTGCAAAAACTGTCAAAAGAGCAGCTGTTGATCCGAGGCGTCCAGTCCCCGCATCCGAAGAGAAACCAAGGTCCTGCAGCGGGTGTTTCTGGGATCATCCTAATGGCTCACCATCATCCAATTCCCTGCTTTCATGATTACTGGATGTCATGGAGGGTTGTTTTCACTGTTTGCACTTGTGATCTGTGTGGTCGTCTCCTCTTAAGGAGCCTCAAGACTTTCAGCCTCCTCGCTCACGCTGCACACATGCTCGTTGAAAAGAAAACACATGTTTTCTGCAGGGAATATTTTTATCTGGCATGACTAAACTTTAATCTTTTCATCAAATGTGGAAAAAATCCATGCTGGACTTTCAAACCCGTCACAAGAAAGCCATTGTAGGAGCCTGCTGCAACTGATCGGACAGAGGTAACTTGTGGTTCTGAAGAGGTCTACGACATCTGGGCCATGCAGGAGGTCTCCGGATCAATAAGCATCACTGACTAAAATCAAGACTCTTCAAAGACCTTTTTTTTGGTTCAGTTCAGATGATCAGTGCAGAAAAAGGGGAAACTGGCCTCCCTCAGTTAACCAGCAATACATCAGCTTTCCACGACTGGGCCAAAATAGCCTGATGAGATCATGAACAGTGGAACAAATCACCTCACCATCCCACCAAGTGAGAAGTCAGAGGTGCTACAGAGACGGCCGTCCAAATCATGATGTCAACAACAACAAAAGAAAAATGTCTCTGAAGAAAGCGGAAGGGCAGAGAGGGCAGGTTTTGGATGGGTGTGTTTGGAGAAGGGGAAAGGCATCTGACAATGAAAGATTCCAAAAGCTGTCTGCAAATACCAGAGGCCTGAAGAGAGACGGACGTGTTTCTGTGCATGTATTCACTCCTTAAAACTCCCAGGAGAGACAGAGAGGGCGATAACGTTGTCTAAACAAGGGAGAGACGCAAACATGGAAGTGGGAACAAGAGGGATGAAGTTCATCAAGTTCAAAAACAGACAAGACAGAGATGGACATTCAGTCAATCTGTATGTGTGTGTGTGTGTGTGTGTGTGTGTGTGTGCATGTACGTACCAAGAGATGCCGTCATACTCTCAGAAATATCCCGAAACTTGTCAGTTTCCTGTTTGCCCCGAACTCTCCTGATCTCCTTCACCTTCCTGCTTCAGAGCTCCTACCACTGCCTCCCTCAGCGTGAATGAAACTCTCCCTGTGACAACAAACTCCTCGCGCTTTCACTTCTGGCTAAACCTTCTGGTCATGGGTCGTATTCCTGTGCCGCCATGTCCAATTCCTTTTGTCCCCCAGATGGTAAAATAAGCTCCCCGTTCGCTCCTGGCTTGTTGTGACACCGTTCAGCTTCTGGGTTTGTATGAAGGGTGGGACAGAACAGAGGGAGGGAAAGACAAGAGGTAGAGGATCCCACCCTCCCTCCTCTTCCTCTCACTGACCACTGAGCATTATTCCTGCTGGGCTACTGCGAGCACTTTCCCCCAATCAGAACGGATTCCAGGGGGGTCAGAGGTTACATGTGGCCTTTTATGGTCTGCAGAGAGGAGGTGGTGGTGGACGGAAGGGGGGGGGGGGTGATCTGGGGGTTTCTCTATGGCCTCTCTGTCAGGGCTTGTGTGTCCACTCCCACCATCTGTTCGCCACAAACACAGAGACAAAGGCATGCAGACACACACTGACCACGTCTCCTGCCATGTGTCTAATCTTAGCACATCATAAATTACTCCATAAAGCTCTCAACTGAATTGCCTTGAGTTTACTTTTCTTCCGGTGCTTCTTGTTTCTTTTTCGTGCCGCAGCTAATGAGCTGGAATGGACATCAGCTTTGTCCATCTGAGATGCTCATTTATGTCTTTACTGTCCAGTTTGAAGCAACAAGGAACTTACAAACAAACAAAAACATCCGCATGTGGCAGAAAAGAAACCTTCTTACGAGGACTGGTTTATGTATTGTAGCTGTATGTAGCTTAGCTTAGCATCAAGATGGCAAACCGTGTTCCTGACTAGAAAAAACAGTTCTCAGTAGGTCGAAAAACAGTCCATAGAATGTCGCTGTCACACACACAGCACACACCAGGTGGTTTCTGCGCGACACTGAATTTCAGCAACCTGAGCTGACATTATAGTGGCTGCATTGTATCTGCAGCAATCAATAATCACTGTAATCGATTGGAGCAGCGAGTTCCTCCTGGCATTTAAAATGATTGAATCGCCATAGTAACAGCTCTGTTTGTGCTGCGTGGCGGCCAGAACAAATGGAGCCACTGTGGCTGGCTAAAGCAACCATTTTTTCCCTCATGTATTATTCCTTTATGACCCCAAAATGCAAAGAGAGCAGCCAAATCTTTAGCATGAAGCTGACTAATTACAAATAACAGCAAAACTGTCCAAAAGCAACAACCGCTAACCCTTCAAACACTTCATCTACTAGAATCCACATTTTCTGCATCCAGCTGCGTACTCAGGAATCCACAAACACTTGGTTTTGAACTGTAAACCAACTAAATATAAAACTACGGTTCAGCACCACCATGAACCAGCAAGTTGGTCAGACTGAATGTGCTGGGTGTTAATGCTCAAGGCTCGCTAAGCTAGGCTAGGCTAGGCTAGGCTAGTGTGTCTAGTGTCTCGTGTGTCTAGCGTGCAGCTTTCACTCCTTCTGTTTACTCTGGGAACTCGTGCTTTTTATGGTTAACCACATCTTAGCAGGTAATTAAACTATAAAATATCTCAGCACAAAACCTGTTCAGAAGCAACAGCGGCAGCAGCAAAACAGGGACTTTACAGACTTAACGGACAACCAGTGCAAACGTGCGGTGGGAGAAAGAGAGCGTCTCACTCCTCCCCACTCCCCTGTACTTTCTCCTGACCTTTGACCCCTGAAGTTCAGACAATCAAGTGTTTGTCTGTGCTGACCATCTGCTAAACCGCAGCTCCCAACATGGACATTCCTTTGGCTGAAACCTGCTTCCGCTGGTCGCTAGCTTCTGTATATATCTGTTTATTATGATGCGGCTGCAAGTACACAAGAGGGAACGTTGTTGTGTAACGTTTCAGAGCTGCAGTTCGACTCCTCTAGGAAACCTCAGAGGCAGGAGAAGAGTTCAACTCTGGATTGACAGAACAATTCCATGATGATTTTCTCTCTAGCAGTTTAGAGATACAGATTTCCCCTCGCTGGTTTCATGTCTGACAGATTTTCATGACATTTTGGAAAAAAAAGCAACCAACCGTCTCCTATCAAACACGTTATACCAAGAAGCAACACAGAGGGTCAAACTATGTCTCTGACGTATTTTCTACATTGTAATGTAGCCAGAACTCCATCTCGACCATCAGCAGGCTTCAGATGACACATTCAAAGCTACTGTAACGCTCCGCTGTGGCGAATGCCGCCCGAAGATATCCCCGCTAAAATACCATCAAAGATGACATACCGGGACCCAGGAGGCCTGGTGTGATTGGCCCCTGATAACTCCCTGGGAGCTCTAATGGAAGGGCCAGCCTGCTGCAATCACTCCCATCAGCACCGTAGCTTCAGGTCCACATGCAATTACAGTAATCACTGTAAACAAATAAATAAAATAACTGAAATGAGGAATCCAACTGCACAGACGGGGAGAATTCTTTCCCAGGCTGTTGACTGGCTTTAAGGGGAGGGGGTGGGGGTGGGGGTGGGGGGCAGGAAACTGTTGTCTGTCTCCTCAAACGAATGAAGGATATTTCTTTTGTTAATTCTTCAGCTGAAGAAGCCGACAGAAGAATCAGGTGGGTTTTTTTTTTTAACAGCAACTTCTCCATCCTGTCGCCGCTCTGTTCTTATACACGGTTACCATAAACAGACAAACCCACCGCTTAGAGGCGTGACCTTACCTGTTAGCAAAATACCACCATCGACATCACCTGCAGTTTGTTACCAATACACAATAAAGGTCATGGAATTCTAGCTTTACATGCAGCAAAAAAGAAAATTATACGTTTACAATTTGTGATGAGACTCCATGAGAGACATCTGATGGACAGCAGGCAGACTGAGACCAGCTAGGAAAACGAAACCTGAGGTTTCAATCAAAGCACAAGCCAGGTCTTTACTTTCCTGGGATGTCTGTACAATCAGACGTTAAAAACAAAAAGTTTCCATTCAATTTTCAAGCAGTAGTTTTGTGAATTTCTGAAATATCGCAAAAAAAAAAGAAAAGAAAAAAAAAGTAATAAACTACATGATGCATATTTTCGTCAGCGGACAGCACACAACACCATGTGACACGTGGCTGTAACAACCAGCAGCCTAAGAGTTTATCTGCAGGATATACATGGTAATTTGTCTTTATTAGCTCTTGAGAATAGGAATCCACAAATATTCTCAGATTCTGAGCACCTTCTACGCGGGAATGTCAAACCTTTACTCTGTGGTCCTTTTATCAACCCAACATTAAGTTCTTGTGTCCGTCAGCTGTGAGCGCTGACTGGACACGGTTGACCAACAGTCCGAGATTGAACAGCAAGAAAATACAGGGTTGGTAGCAGCACGAAATACACTGAAGGGAACACACCTGTCTCCCCCTACTGCCCATCCACCAGAATGCAGGCTGAAGGCCTCTGTTTCCAGGTGCGTAAACTACACACGTCACATCCTAGTGGGTGTTTGGAGGTTCTGTGGGAAGGTTCTGCTGCCGTTAGCTCCAGTAAAGATCCATTTTGAATTGTCCACACAAGGTCAGAAGGTCACCTGCCTGACTGCTGTCACTAGCACCTCCAGATGGAATGGAGTGGTGCTAGCTAGTTAGCGCTAGCTTAAGTAGGCTTTTATGCAACACTATACATCTTTAACATGACTTCAAAACTCACACTGAGCTGGAAATCTCAGGTTATGTTTCAGTGTTGTTTTTTTAAAATGAAATACTAACTTAGGTGTAGCACCTTGACTGAGAAAGCACAAATATGATTTGACTCCTCCATAAGACATGTCTGTTGTTTCATGACAGTAAATTCCATGGGCAGCTGTGTGTTCAGCTACATATCTCCTCAAGCTCTGGTCCCTCCGGATGTCCCAGTAACAAAGGACCCTCCCCTCTCCCCCTGCCCCCTCCCAGAACAGGATGTGAGTGGACATCCTGCCAGCAGTGGTCTTCCTTTGTCACCCTCCACTATTATTAGCGGTCCAGCCAGCATCAGCTGTCCAGCGTGTTTCTTATCGGATGTCCAGAGCTACTTCTGCACACCTCCAAATGCTTTTCTCCCTCAATATAATGCCAGAGATATGTTCAAACAGAAAAATAATAAACACAGAAACCACAGAAATAACACTCCGTCTGCTTCTAACCGCACACAATTTACCAAAAACAGAGCCGTGCCCTCATGAGCAGCCAATAGCAACAACAAGCCAGGCAGTTTTGTGTGTGTGTGTGTGTTTTTCATACATTATGCTAAGCGAACATTCCAGCCGCTTCTTGAACCTTGTCTGGCAGCCATCGGCAGTGAGAGCTCCGACTTCCTCACCAGTCAAGCAGAAAAACCAATGGACACACACACACACTCTCTCTCCTGAGAACGTGTACCTTGAGTCCAGCTGTGTTGGTCCCACTGGTCACCAGTCCTGAGCTGAGAAAACTCTGGGAAGTTTTTGACTGGGAGGAGGAGGAGGAGGCTGATAAGATTCAGAAACACCCACAATGAGAAACGTTCGCATCATCTCTTACCGTACGGCGTTGGAGGAGACACCGGGAAGGCCGGAGTGGGAGGGATGGTGTCAGAGGCATCGCGGTGGTCCACACTGTTGCTCTTGAAGAGATGCTGATGCTTTCAAGACAACAGAGAGAGCCAAGTGGGAACATGATTTTTTTTCCAGTCTCATGAGGTAACACACAGACACACACCAGCAGACATCAGTCTTGTGATCTGTGCGAGGCTACAGGCTGTGTTTTGGTGTAAACAGTCAGGGTATTCATGCCACCCAGCAGTAAGAACCAGCACAGGAGCAACAGGCCTCACCAGGAGAAAAAAAAAAAAATTTATTTGAATTTGAAACCGTATTTGATGTTTATTCAGTGACATCTAAAGTGCCGTCTGCTCAACATTCAGTTTTTCTTCTTTTCCAGGAGATTTCCCAGTCATTTGCTGAGAAGAGAATCACATTTTATAACATTGTGTGGCTCAGTGTCGCTGTGAGCTGGACAGGGAGCATCTACCTGAGATGACGCAGGGGGGCTGTAGACAGGGGAGCCCCTGAAGCTCTGGGGTCCACCCCCTCTCCATCCTGGACTATGAAGACCGGTGTAGTCCGTCACGTCGCTGACCTGCTTCTGCTGCTTCCAGCCTGACCGGGATAGAGAGAGAGCGAGAGGTGAGGGCGAAGTCAGAGAGCCTAACATCAGAAACGTCATCACCCGCGGAGTCCAAACCAGTCAACAGTTCCATGAAATTGAACACCCACAATGTCTCTTCTTCTGATAACACACAACAGTTCTGACCTGATGCCATCTTTGCAATCAAATGTGATGACGCTGGTTTGTGTCTGCCGTGTCTTTCTACAACAAAAGCATCTATCGGCGTGATTATCAGCCTGCACGGCTGCTATCATCAGCCTGTGTGACTAAGCAGGACTCTGCCGTGACCAGATGGTGCAACATCATGGCGTCCTCTCGGAAAAACATCTGTTGGAACACTCAGGCCATCCCTCCTCAGGCTGGACCGTCTCCACTGTCAGATGTACTCACTTCACTGCTCATGTTATGTAGATTTAGTTTAGTCCCTCTACAAAACCAGCTGAACATGTGTGTTTGAATAAACGTCTCCCTCCACAAACACAGCCGCGTGTCTAACCTGACCGTTTCGTGTCTCTGGTCGCACTGCGTGATGCACCAGAGAGTTTGTGTGAAGGCTTTTGGTCAGTTTTGTTGTTGTTAGCCATCAACTCCATTAGCTTTGAGCTCAGCATACGAGGCTGGCTCTTTCTGCACTCTGGATTCACAAAGAAGTGTTGAAAGACAGAAAACCACCTTTATGAGCTCAAGACTTCTATTAGTGAGCACTTGGAAGTTAAAGTACCACTTCAAGGCCCCCCTATCAAAACTGTTAGCAGTATTTTGCTCAAATAGAAAACAAAAGTAGTTTTATCTTTTTATGCAGATTATTTTTATCTTGAATATTGTCACTGTTATCACAACCAATTGTGTCAGCTTGTACCTTGTAGGAACTGTTCAAATGTTATCAAGGATGAAACGTATGCAGAATCCAAATATGATGGTTTTTGAGACGGATCTGCTGACACATTCAGAGCCGTATCCGTCAATATTCCCATCAGCAGGACTTATATAAACACATTCATGTGTTAACTATGATCAGGGACAAAGGACCTGAGGTCAGCTTCATGTATCATCTCAAAATCACGTGACACACAACGCTGATCCAACTGAAGCTGAACCTGCTGGTCGCACATCACTCGTTACCTGCTGGGTTTGAAAAGAGGAGGAGAAAAGACCACAACTACAAGATGATGAGAGGGAAGCAAACACAGAGAGGAGCAGAGTGTTGGGTCAAACTTCAAAAGCATTCTTGATGACTTACAGCCTCCTGCCTCCAAACACCGCCTTGAAAAACACACGTTGTATCCAGCACACACACACTCACACAAAGTCAGTGTGACAGTGGCTTCACAGTGAAATATCACTGCTTCAACTACGGCCTGGGGAACCGTCCACCTCGCCTCCCTCAACACGTGATGACCCACATACATGCAAACACATGCTTCATTTCCTGTGCGCAGAAAGTCACCACTGGTGGACATCGTCAATCTCTGGCCTGACGTGCAGAAGCGCAGGTTGAGAGGTTCAGTCTCAGCAACGACCCTCTGAGGTGTCATGGCGGCGGGTCACCGATAATCACAGCTGCCTCTGAGGGGCAAAATACCTAAACACATGATTCTGAGCTGTCATGGCCGCCCTCCTGAACCGCCGGGCCACTCCGAGGTTAGCTTTGATGAAACAGCTGCCCTGAGCGTACAGAACTGGGAAGTGATGACGTGACTTGTACACTTGACCTGCAGTCCTCAACCAGAAAATGAAGCGGAGCCAGAGGTCAGGGCAGACATGTGCTTCCCCCTGCAGGCTTTGTCCCAACGGATACAGGAGAGCGTAAATCTATCAGACATGCCAGCAGGAAGAGAGAGAGCAGCGCTGAAGACGCGCAGCAGGAAAACTTTCAGGTTCAAGTTGCTCTCGCCCTCGAGGCGTTGACGAGGGGCTTTCAGCAAAGACGCCTTATTAAGAACGTAGAGACGGCTTTAGACTGCAACACTGTGTCTGGTTATGTACGTCAGCTCTGTACATTTCCACCTCCTACGAGACAGAATCTCAGGTAAACAAACCCTCTCATTTACATTTCAAATGCCACTACCTGTTAAATCAAACACTACCACCCTCTCAGTAAACGCCATGTTTCCGGCATCGGCCGGCGCTTCAATCCTTCGGTCTGAGTTCTAAATGCTTCTCTGTGTGCAGGCTGAACGGAGCTTCACAATACGGACGCTTCATCCGCCCAGCAGCTTGTTAGCACAGGTGCATTTCTCTTAGAGCGGCTCGTCCGCCGCTCGTCGCAGGAAACAACAGCATGCGTGTCAAAGTGGAGTTAACTGTTCTCTTGTTATCATTTACGGGGTTAAACGTTTAAGGTCTATTCATGCAAATGTTTTAGAAATGCAGAAAACGTGGTTGATTGGAAGATCAGTTGCAGGTACTGAGATTATTGATGGATCGGATTGACGGTGCCGTTCCATCATCGCTCCTCTGGATCGACTCTGCAACAGGAGACACACCCCTGGTACACATTACATTTGTACATTTCAATTAAATGGGTGTTTGTCTCTTTCATGCTTTGTTAAGAAGAATTGTTTACGACTGTAAATCCTCATGATGTCAACAGCCACAATAAAAATTAGAATGACAACATTCAGGAGATCTGTCACCAGAATCAGCGTCAGTATCAGCAGATGTGGAATCGGATCAGAATGCGGATCGCTCCATCTCTAACACGCTTCTTCCACTTTCCGTGGCGTCCACGTCAACAACATCAGACATCATGGTTAGTGAATGTGCCTGCTACCTGTATTCGACTTACCGGACAGAAGGGTGTTTCCTTTATGACTGTGGCCATTTGTGTGGAGCGAGGCGGATCGTGACAGGGGGGCACAGCGAGTAGGAACAGGAACAAAGGTGGGGTCCAGATCCAGAATCAGCTGGTTCAACTGCTCTATGGACTCGTCAACATCCGTGGTTAAGGATGCCAACTCCTCTTCTTGGCAGGATGAAGTGTGTGTGATAAAAGTTGACCGCGCGCTCTGTGTAAAAATGTGTGTGTTATCCTCGTCCGTCACACCTTTCTGCACCGCCTCCCTGCTGCTGATCCCTCTCACCGGTGCGTCAGGAGCTACCAGAGGTGGCGGCTTCTCTTTTCTCAGCCTGTTGGATCCCTTTTCTCCATTGACTGTCACGTAGTTCTTCGTGAGCACATCAGCCCTCTGCTGCTGGACCCAGGAGTGAGTGGAGTACTCAGTCTGGGTGGAGGCCTGCTCTTCAGGCAGGTTCTCAGATGACAGGGAGCCAATACTGCTGGAGCTCGGCATGTCCAGACCAGAAGCCGCCATGTCCTCCGCCATGTCCTCATCCTCTAGTATATCCGTCTCTCTCTCACTGGACGAAGCTTCTCCATTGATGGTGCGTCTCAAGAGGGACTCATCCCCCATCTCCCTCTCCCCTCTACTGGCTGCTGCCAGCTCAGTCATGACCTCCTGAAGAGCCTGAGAAAGCTCAATGTGGACCCCGGAGACCAGCTTCCCCGCCTGGGTGCTCTTGTCTGGTGCGGCCCCTCTTCTCTGCCAGGCTCCGGTCCACCCCTGCGACCCCACAGACAGTCCTGAATCGCTGCTGGCAGATGGAGCTCGGTCACTGCAGCTGGGGCTGCTGGCGGTCAGGTGGAACGCAGACCCCTCCTGGCTACTCCTGGTCCTCACTCCAGCGTACAAACTGCCATTTGGAGGGTCCAGAACATGAGCTGGAGCTGTGAGCATAGAATGAGTGTGTTCAGTGAAAAGTTTAGAGTCAAATCAGATGCAATGGATGCAGTAAGTATGGTTTAGCAGAGCCAAGCTTCAGGAAGATCATTCAAAGAGCCGTTCACCGATTGGCAGCTCCTCAGGAACAATCGTAATCTGTCCTATCTAATACATCCCCGCTCAAAATGACAGTTTTCTGTCATATTTCCTGTCCACGGACTGATTGGTCAACGGTCTCATCATTTCAGCTCCAACCTAAACACATCTTTCTCAGAACATTCAGATGTTCCACCGATCAAACGTTCAAGGCACCTGAGAGGCGACACTCAGCACATCTGGTTAATGGCTGTGACCTCATGCTGATGAGGAGACGGTGTTTTCAAAGTGGGGTCCGGGACCCTTGAGGGGGTCTTCTACAGGCAGGTGTGAGTAGTAGTTTGATTTTCATTTTTATTCAAATATTTGCATTTAAACTTAAGAATTTAGAAACAACAGCACCGATCTAGCCTTGGAATCCACATGTTTTCATACATTTCTTGTGCAAAAAAGTTCAATGGCACATAGCAAAACACCTGAATCCTACTTATAATTAGAATAACAATAGTTTAATTTCACCTTTAAAAAGGTGTTTAAACAGCTGTAAGCAACACATCTGTAGATTCTAGAAAGCAGGAATCCCTCTGCCACAAAGTCTTCTTTCAACAGAATATTAACTTAACTCATCGAAATACGGTGACACATCTTCTTCTCAAATAAAGGTTCATTCCACCTCCAGGGGCTCGTTAAAATACGTGGCCTCAAAATATGCAGCTCAGTGTTTCAGAGACGTCCACGTTACATAATGGAGAACTGTTCAGCATCACGGATCCAAAACACGATCCAGCCTCGAGTCTGTGTGACATGGACTTTGCTTGAAATTTGTCAACAAGACATCCAGAAAAAAAAAAACAAGCTAATATCCTGCCGATGGCCTAGACCAGTCTTCAGGATCCAGGAACAACAGTTTGATCCAAAAGTTAAACATTTCCTCTCCCCTGTTTCCTAACGTGAAGCGTCAGGTGAGGTGAGGAGACACCAGTTTGAGAAGGGACAGACACGGTCACAAAAGACTTGATGATCGGATGAACCCTCTTGATGAAGGGACATAAAAGCTGAAGCCTGTCGGTGGAGGAGTGAAAACATCTTTTCCAGGGAGAAAAGTCACCAGTGGGGTTCTTTGGAAGTAACTCTCCGGTTCTATCATAACTGATGCTACAGCAGCATCGATGCTAACCTCAGGAGCCACCATTGTTGTTTTGAACCAGCAGTCAGTTCCTCCCTGATGCTGATTGGCTGAAACACTTTTGGTGGGAACACAAGCAACATAGATGGAAGCCTCTTAGCTGCCTCGTAGTATATACTGATATCCACCAATATCTGCCCTTCACTTCATGAGATATCCTGCCATCAAACAAACAAACCGAGGCCAGGGAGCACATCGCCTCCACAGGGGGGCTAACGGGACCCTCAGAGGGGTCAAACCCCGATGCCGAGCTGTTTGAAATCAGCACATCTCTTATTTCATCTTGACACCACGTCCTTGTGTGGGATATGAGGCCCGCCCCCATACCTGCACCACTGTCACACATGATTCATTATGACACACACACACACAAACACACCACCTGTTGGATGGCGGCCATCTCTCCAGACACACTGCTTTTAGATAACACAGAGCTCCTTTGTGTGTCATGGATGTGGATGTCTGTGCGTGTGTGCGTGTGTGTGTGCGTGCGTCTTGTGAAGGAGGTGTCTGTCACAGAAGTCTACCTGAGGTCAAACGCAGCACCTTCGCTATACTTTCGCACCAAGAATCAAACCAAACGCCCGGCACGCGCTGGAAGGTAAAATATGAACAACAAGTTCTTGTCTGATAAAAGTTGTTACACTGAGATAAGAAGGTCCAGGGCACTGACTGTAACAATACATACATGCATACCAGAGCTGTAGGAGCTCTGCTCTGAGGTCCAAGAGAGGCAGTAAAACTCAAATACCAGACATGCATGCTAACACCTCACAGCTGCTCTAACAGTGCTAACACACTCACACACACACTCACAAATTTGAAAATCAGAATGACTTAATCATTAATGAACGTACTGACCTGCTGTCAGAGTAAACTTTCACTGCGGCCGCTGAAGACTAGAAACAGGATGGAAATACTTGCTGAAGTCTCCCTTTGGAGCCAGAGAAAGAGGAAAAGAGAAACAGATGACAAGCTGAAAGGAAAGAGGGGAAAAGGGCAGAATTAAAGGGAGGAGGAGAGATTGAAGCCTCTCTTTCCTCCTCACCGGCTGTCCTCTCTGTCTCAGCTGCAGGAAAACAAGCAAAGAACACTCTTTCACTAAAGGTGCTAACAGCCCCCTGTGTCCACCCCCTGCTCTCTCTCTGTCTCTCTCTCTCTAATGTCACTCCTTCCTCGCCTCCTCCGTCCCTGCACTTCGAATCCCCGCCTTCACCGTCACCACTGATTTGAAATGCTTCGCCTCGTGCCCTCCTCTCCTTCCCTTCCCTCCTCCCCTGTGCATCCTGTCCCAGTCGACACAGGTAGCTGCAGAGTGCATTTTTGTGTCTAAGAGGGAGGGGGGAGGCTCATTCACCCGCCAAGCACCACCACGCACGCAGGTGGAGGAGTTGGTGCAGCACATTCAAGAAAAAGAAACAAAACAAGGACCTTGAGCAGACCAAATATGGAGAAGGGAATGTAAACATGGGGGCGGGCCCTGGAGAGTGTCCCAAAGGGGGATGGGAACAAATGAGGAGACATGGACAAATTGTAACCTGCAACTTGAACCTGAAAGCAACACGGTGAGCTGGAGAGAGGGAGATGGGAGAGGAGATAAAAGGGAGAAGAAAAGAAGATGGAGTGATAGAGAGGAGGGGGCTGCTGAGAGGGTAAAGTAGAACCACCTGTTGATGAAAACAACATTCTTGTGTGTTGCGAACTCTCTGCCACCCTCATTATGCTCGTGTGTGTTCGTGTGTGCTGGCGGTTAGCGTAATGGCCATGTGTGTTTCCACTCATGTGTGTTTTAGAGTATATAAGTGTGTTTACATGCATATCTCCTCCAATGATCGCTGGATCTAAATTACATAGCAGGCAGGAGCAGATTTAGCAACAGCATAAAACAGCTGGAGCTGTAACCTCAACCGCCAGTCAAAGTGATTATTTCAGATGTCTGAATGTGTGTTTTTGTGTTGGTGTTTTTCTAACTAAATGGAAACGCAGGAAAAACAGCCGCCCATCCAAATACACGGGTCTACTCCGCCTGCAGTCCAGATGATTGCCGTCACACCCATTCCCAGGAACGTCAAAGAGGCATCCTGACCACAACAGTTGTAAGCTGTCACACCGATGACCAGGCAGAACCCACCGGCAGACCACAGCCACGGCCAGAGTCCCAACACATCTCCTCAGACACTGAGATGAACCCACAGAGCTCAAACTGATGCTGAGAAACTGTTTCAGCCACTTGAGGGCAGAAAACAAGCCCAACCCAGATTTGCTATATCATCACTACATAAGGATGTTGTAGCTGTATTATTAGAATATTACTCCACATTACTAACCTGAGAACTCAAAACAGTTTAACCTGAGAAGCAAACAGGCAAAACTAATTAAATGAATAAGCCAACTTGTGGGGAAATACCATAATTATGCCTCCGTCCCCAGAGCCAGACGAGAGGACGGAGCCCCTCCTCTGCTCTCCTGCATGAGGCAGCTGACACCCACGGAGTCCAGCTGACTGCTAGAGGGGACAAATACACTCTTCCCCTCAATGTTACTCTACAAGGGTTGTGCATCATACTGGCTATGAAATAACAATTTAAAATCACAAGACATTGTAATTTCATAGCTGACGTAAAACAAAAAGGTGAGATATTCCTTAATCGTTTTATGAGGCCGTTGCAGGTTGAAGCAGCTTCCTACAGCGGCCCTGAGAGCTCAGCACGCCCCACTCAAAGCTCTGGTTCATCATATTTGCCTGTCAATGAACGTCCTTTACCTTCAAGCCCTCATCAGACAGGTTCTCACAACGCTCATCAAGCTCGTCGCCACCGCGTAAACCTCTGACTGTGTGTGGTGGCGTGCTGCCAGGAAGATGCAGACTGAGCATGCTCGATGACCAGAGCATCAAAGACTAATGTTAAAACATATGAATAAAGATAGTTTGGTTCGTTACAAAAGTGGTTGTCTGACCTGTTCATAGTCTGGGCACGAAGCCAACTCCCAGAGCAGCAGAGCCCCATTTCAAGAGATTTTGCTCCAGTTATTTTTCTTGAAATTTAAAAACTTTTCACCAGCATTTAGTAAAAAAAAACAACTATTCCAACTTAGCTGTGGAACCCCCTGGAAGAGCCTCAAGAACTACTGGGTTCCAAGGTGAGGAAAGACGGAATTAACGCCAGCGACGCAGATATCCAACGGTCTCAGTAATGCTGGAGGGGAGCAGAGGAATTTAGCGCTCCCTGTATTCTATTGAATCCGGTTCAGTAATCGAGTCACCAGCAAAACAGGAAATAAAAACAGGAAAAGAAAGTGAATACCAGGAAAAAAGGGGAATTCCACCTCAGATATAAGTGGATGCATCTTACCCGTGTCAAGAGACGCAGTTTCTTGATAGGAATCTCGTCGAACCAAAGGATCCAAGGTGTCGTAGTCCACCGTCACAGAGCGTTCGTTGTGCCACAGCTCTCGGCCTGCACATGGAAATGATAAAACACAGCTGACAACGAGGCAGGCCTGTCAGATACAAAACAACAACCACACACACACACACACACACACACACACACACAAGGACCTCGACGATGACACAAGCATCAGCTGATTACTGATGAAAGTACCAGATCGGATCCTGGTTATGATTTGATTAAAAAATCATTTGGTTTTGCTTCAGTTTCCTGAAAGGATGGTGTGTGTTTTTCTCAGCACTAAGTATCTGCTAAGTATTTTAATTCCTGTCAGACGTGTGTGTGTGTGTGGTCTTGTGTTTGTGGGGCCTGACAATCAGGAGCCTACTATACTTCTGGGATCCACCGTGCTGCGAGGAGCCAGGCTGCCGCTGCTGCTTTAAGGTTGTGTTGGAGTTGGTGAGGAGATACACAAAGGGCATGTTTCCAGGTGTATGTGTATGTGTATGTGTATATATATAACTGTTGTACTTGGGATCTGAAAAATTACACCAAAGGGAGTTGTACTCCAATCTCCTTGAATGCTATACAATGAAGGTTTTCAGATCTTTTTTGATGTCAGTAACATTGAGTGTGAAGATGAAGGTTAGGTACTGAGTTTTACTGGTTAAGGAAGGAGGAATGGGAATGTGTGTGTGTGTGTGTGTGTGTGTGTGAGTGAGTGCATGTGTGATCAACCCTCCTGTTTCCTGTTGTGTGTTTGTCTGTCCTCCATCTTGCCATAATGCTCTGTAACACTGCCCCCTGCTGGCCAACTGTCTGTTGCACTTGATGATTAAAGTCGCTCTTATTTAGTTTAACTGTAACTTCAGGATGATTTTGCCAGAACCCTACAAATGACATAAATCTTGAGCCTTACTGGTCTCTCTGGGAATGCATCCAGGGTGGAACAGAGTGCTGCGGAATGCTGGGATGAAGCAATTTGCAATGGAATAATCTGTTTTTGCAGCTGTCACGTCTCGGTCTGGCAGCAGCAGAGGAGGACAGACGTACACGACAGGAACCATCAGATATCAAGAACTTACGCACAACGCTCACTGTTAGCTTCAGCGCGCGGTATGCCATGACACATTTGTACTCTGGAACCTACAGTTTCTAACTGACTTTTGGTGGTACACTCGATCGCTCAGGTTAGCAGGACGCAGAAGAAGATTAGAGGTTAGAATTGGTTTCTCTCATAGTTATACATGTGTATATGATAAAAAACATATATCATATAACCAGAAGCTAACGGTACACAACCCTGCTAACCCACAACACGTGCTCCCAGGATCACCATTGAGAAACACCAGTGAAAGGTCTGAAACATGTGGGACTCTTTCATGCTCTTGCTGTCATGAGTGGGTTATTTTTAGTGTGAGAGAAGAAGAACAAACATCAGTTCCTGGCTGGGGGGATGTACCTGAGATCTTCTCTGGGCTGTCAGAAAGGAACAGCTCCACTTTTCCATTTTCTGGGAAACGAGGATCTGCAGAAATGACAGAACAAATCATAAAACCGGATGTTCGGGCACTATTTCCACTCACACCTGCACACCAGCCCAGCTGACACGGGTTCCAATGTTAGTTCAGGTTGGGGTTTTTTTCCCTTCAAGAGGAGAAAGGTTAATCATTACACATGAAGAGCGATTAGCTGGAGGTATAGAGTATGATCATCGCTGATGACGGTGTTCAAGGTGTGCAGACTATGCCAGCTGGTTATAAATACCTTCACTGGCACAGTCAAGGTCCGCCTTAGAGAAAGTGAGGGTGTGTCCCTGAACAATGCCAGTATGAAACTGGAGGCGAAAAATAACCTGGCGGCTGAACATCCAGCTGTTTTTGTTGTAGCACACCACCTGAAATCAGAGGGGAAAAAATGGGTTCTACAACCTGGAAGACTGATGAATGCCATCTTTTTTTCCTATAATAATAATAATAATAATAATAATTTATCATATGATATGAATCAGAAAATGAACATTTGCAAAGTAAAGAGTCAAAATAACAGTTAGTATGAATAACAAGATCAAATAGCAGTTGAAGCTAATAAAAATTATGATAGTTAGCTTCAAAATCAGATTAATACATACAAATTAAAATACAAATATCACTGAAAGTATTTGGCACTGAAAAGTGAATGAAAAAAGAACCAAAAACCCCAAAGCTAGAATCAGGACTCACCATGATGTCTCCTTTGAGCAGCTGAGCTGGCTGGAGAATTACGTATATCCGGTCTGTGCTGCTAGCGTTAGCATGGCTGAGATAGACACACAGTAGCTAACTTAGCATGTCACACTGCCTTGGTGTTAATGTGAGCTATAGTGATGTAAATGACGAATTACTTACTAGATGGGTGATGTACAAACACACTGGAGACCCTGGTAGACTCTCAAGAAGAGACAGCATTCTAGGAAAAGTGTCCGAAAGTCGATTCAAAAACAAAAACAGACCAAAAGTGTTGAGGATTCGCGTTGCTAACACTTAATGACCGGCGCGAGCCAGATAAAATACTGAGTGCGATTAGAAATCGGCCAAAATATTATTGCCTACTGCTTATTACCCACAATGCACCTCTGACGCCGACAGCGTCTGTGTTTTATGCTAGCGGCTAGCGGCGGCTAATGTAGCTTGGGGCTGCTAGCTCTCAGCAGAGATGAGGCTCAACTATGAATTGTGGTAAAAGTTGGCACTAAAGACAAGTCAGATCGCAGGCAGTAGTGTAGTACTGTGGTCACTAATGTGTTTTTAACTAATTTAGTTAAAAAATGAACCTGTCAATCACCTAAATGTAACAGTTTTGTTCTGTTTATGTGATATTATTGTTAATTTGAAGCTTTGACATCATAGGAAGATAAGTGACCCTTTGTTCAGAAGAAAGGGGACAGGAGTACTTTAAGAGTACCCCTCTATCTACCCACTTATTTCTGACTAATAAAGAACAAACCACTGCTCACCTCCGTCTGGTCTTATTCTGGGAAGACCATGAAGGACAACGCAGAGGAGGAAGGATGGAGATGGACGCATCCGTAAGCCTCCCCTCAGCATACTCCCCAGCATCCACACATACCTGGGGATGAATCCGGTACCTAAATACCTCATGACTTCATCAAAGATGCCGCGTTTTATTGAGTCTCATTGTTTTATTATCTCTCATCGCGGTGATGGTAACTTTCCACAGGGAGATCAATCAGAGGACAAGATTAGAGTCTGAGGTCAATGATCACAGCAGAACATCATCAAAGTTCCAATGACTAGATGTGAGATTTGACCCTTGACCTACAGCGATTAGGCCCACTGATGTAGTCTCTTACCGTTTCTGAGACGGGGCCATCAGGGCGGAGAGCTTGTCGGTGTAGAACTTCCTCATGGCGAAGTGGTCGAGAGAGAGGTCTGCACTGAGAGACAGGCAGAGATTCAGCTGCTGCATCAAGAGTCACCTCCACCACATTCTCTGTTTTATCCAGAATTCTTTATATTTCTTTCCAGATTTATCTTTCTAGAGTTATGTTACGCTATGACCGTTAAGCTCTTGTTTCTGGGTTACTGAAACGCAGATGGGAAGGTCAACGATTTTGTACGTGGAATGTTTAAATGTTTTGCTTCCGTTGACGGAAAAACGCGAGTGACGTGTTCCAGACGATTGATTCTACTGTCATTAAATTTGTTGAATTTTTTCCCCCCACGCCTCATGGATTATCTTCAAGTAAACAGAGGCTGGACTGAGACATTCAGCAGTTGCAGTAAAATGAACTTGAAGGAAATACTCGGTGATATTTTTGGGAAGGAAACCTGCCGGGACCCGACTGTTTATCTATCATATTTGCCTCAGAAGCTCATTCCCACACTGTCCAACCCGGGCCTTTTGAGTGACAGCCAGGGAGACTAACCACTAGACCAGGTGGGACCATCCCATTATAGCCTGCCCCTAATCAATTCACTGACAACACCTTAATGTCACTGGACCGAAGGCAGAAACCTCACAAAAGCAAAATCTCAAAGTGCCTGCATGCTGAGGCAGTAAGTTGACCTCTTCAGAAGCAGTGATTTTTCACTGCAAACCTCTGCATACCTGCACTCCCTCATTCAGCAAACATCTCCGAGGGACAATGGTCGCAAGCAGATAATACAGCAGCAGTCAGCCGTTTGGCTCCGCCCTCACGAGCCTGCGCACCAACAGTCTGCCTCGTCACTGCTTTTCGAATGGAAATCGCCTCAAACTGACCTTTCCACATCCTCCCGTGATGACACGAAGACGCACGGATGCGATGTTAACGGCTAATAAAAGAACCGGCCGTGTTTGCCTTGGACTTTTATTCACTTCGGTGCCCTCTGCAGGTTCAGACTCTGGCATGCAAGAGAATGAAAAGTGACAGAATTCCCCGGTGGGATCCCTGCCCTGAAGTCAAACAAGCGCCTGGTTCAAAGTCTCCTCTATCAGCCGTCTTGCCCTTTGTCTGCGGCAGACGTGCAGCACATCGCCTCCTCGGCCTATTGTTCTGTCAGCACTCTTTGACCTGCCTGATGTCTCCTCGCTCTACAGTTGCAGCACTGATAAGTAGCCAGTGTGAGAGGCTGCAAAACGCAGAGACGCTCACCCATGAGCTGAAATGTATAAATACTGCAGTTGTGCTTGTACTCTTTGTCAGAGGGCAGCGCTGAAACGCCAGCCGTGTCTGTGGATGGACACTCACAACCTCAAATAACATTTCTTCCCTTGTGGATCCCCCCCCCCCCCCCAAAAAAAATGGCGGTTCACATGTAAATTGAAGCCCGCGTCGCTTCTTGAATCTTTCGACGGTTTGGTTTGGCATCCCTAGCGGACACCTCAGACGTTTACACGCAGCCGACCGTGGGTCTCTCTCCCGTGCTTCTTCGTCCACTGCGACCTGAAGCTCACATCAACGGTAAATAAATGACAGTCAAACAGACTGATGGGAGGTGGTTTTAATGCTTTGGCTGATCGCCATGGAGGTGGAAAAAAATAATCTGCCGACTGAAGTGGTGTTCAAGTACAGTCAGCCTGGAGCTGCTCCTTAATGCTCCACATGAATCTACATGGGTCTGATTCCCAGGTGTGTGTGGTGCCAGGGTTACCTGGCTGAGATGTTGCTGAAGTGGATGTATGACGCCAAAAGAACTCCGACTGAGCCTTTCCCTCCCTGTTGAGGACAAAGAGAGGAAAACAATGAACAGGTATCAGATGTTTCCTCCACTTGTCACAGGAGGCGGAGCGTGACGAGGGGTTCTACCCTGCAGTGTAGCACCAGGACGTGCTTCGGGTAGGTTTGCAGCCAGTTCTCCATCGCTGTGCAGGCACTGATGATCTGATCCAGGCTGGGAGCCAGGAGATCCACCCAGCCAGTGTCCAGAACCTGACGAACGAACCCCACACATAGTCACCAATCCCACCCTGCTCTGTTGAACGTCTCAGACGGGTCACGCCATGCGCCAGAGTTACCTTGAGGCTCATTTGCGTGAGCGTGTCGTTCCTCTGTGAGAGATTAATGAGCTGAAGAAGAAAAGTTGAGAGAAGGTGAAAATGTTGTGTACTGCTGACATATCTAAAACGAGCTCAACGAGGCGCTGCTCCACGCCGCTGCTCCACGCCGCTGCTCCACGCCGCCTCACCATGTAGTCTTGTCCATGCTTGGACTGCAGCATGAGAAGGATTTCCTGCAGGTTCTGCAAATACGTCTCCTCAGGACACTCGGACGGACAGAATATGGTGATGATGCGCTCGGTGATGTATGTCAGATCGATTCGGTGCCCTTCCTCCATGACTTAGCTCAGTCACATGGGTGCCTGTCAAGATTCAGGAAGTGAAAGCGTGTGGGAATTGAAGTTATGGAAAATTATAGAGAAATGAGAATTTCCACTGAAGGTCGGCAGATGCTGCTGGAGTGCGTATCTTGACCTTGTGTCCTATCAGCTAGAAAAAGCTGATAATTTCCACCCATACAGCACAAACCCGGTCAATTATTAATCCCAAAATCCTTTTACGGGATTCCAGCCTAAAACAAAGTGGGGTCAGTGCTGAAAGACTCAAGCTTGGATGACCTCGTCGCACTTGTGACCTGAGGAGGGATAATGACGAGTGAGAGGAGAAAAATGACGCGACCAGGTCAGCTGACCGTCACCTCATGACTCATCAAAAGCGCTCAACTGTAGCTCATTCTGATGAGGACAGGAAGTCCGGTGTTCTATTTTAACGCCCCGAGAATAAGTGACAAGCTGATTCCAAAAACTGAGGCTGAATCACCGAGTAGCTCGTGATGAGACGCTAGCGCAGTATTTCTGTAATACTGAAGGAAAACATACCAAAACTACAGGAAAAATACTCCAAATGTGGGAATCACATATAAAGTCACTGAATGGTGGCACCACTTTCATGGAATTTGATGCGTGAGTTCAAACAACATGCAACTCTGCACAATTTCTTGGTTTAAAGCCTCTTTAATGTGAGCGCCACAAAGAGCAAAATGGCCATTTTCTATGGTATCATCTGTTTGAATAAAAATATCAATATTTGGTGCCAGTGTATCAACGGTGCACTACAAGAGAGACACTGCGATACGTTGTGGCATTGATCATTTGTCCCGCCTTCTGTCGACCATGAGAGAATCACTCCGTCTTTGCTCGCTGGCGTCCGGGCAAACATAGGAACCTCCTACACTCATGTGGGCTTCTCAACCTGTTCTGATGAACCAGTGCTCATTAAAAACAATCTAATCTGTCCCGTCATCCATCCATCCTCTGTACCGCTCATGCATTAAGGGTGGGGGGTGGAGCCTATCCCAGCTGACATTGGGCGAGAGGCAGGGTTCCCCCAGGACGGGTCACCAGTCCATCACAGGGCCATCAGGAGCAATTAGGGGTCCAGTATCTGGGTGAAGGACACTTGGACATGGTCACCGGGTGAAGTGGGGATCAAACCAGCGACCCTTTGGTTGCTAGGCGGCCACTCTACCTCTGAGCCACGCCGGCCCTCATCCCGTTAGCATCTAATAATTCAAATGGAATCAACAACACCGCTCCCTGCTGTCCAAGCAGGAATCAAACAAAGACAACAAAAACAACTGGTTCCTTCATCGGGTTTCCATCCTTCACCTCAGCGTGAATCTAATATTTGTTGTAGAGGTTCTACGGTTTCAACGTTGAGTTTCAGTGACATTTTTAGCTTCTTTGTGTCAGGGAATATATTCGTGTGAAAGACCGAAACACACACGGAGTGGTGGTTAACCACCAGGGCTTCACCCTGACCGTGTGACCAGAGTAAGCACTCCTGCAGACGTTTAAACCGCAGCAACAGAGAGGAGGACAGGCTCCTGCGGAAAATCGTCCTGAACTGGTTTTGCATGGGTGATAAAAGTAAAGTAAACCTTGACGGTGCAGGTGGAGGTCATGTTTTTTTACCCAGCAGAGACCAAAGTCCTATCAAGCAAATTGGTCAAGTTTTTACTTCCCAAGTCAAGATGGAGAATCACGGAACAAATGAACCCTCCTGATTCTTCCATATTTCAGAAACAAGCGAATTCAATATCCGTGCATTGAAATCAAACATTCCCGCCATCATCAGAGCACGACATCAGGCCTGGATTTGAGCGGATGCTTCATGAAACCCCGTTAATCTGAGCTCATCATAATAAGGACAGGAGAGAAGAAAACGGGATTCGTTCTCAACGTCTCCCAAAGCACACGACACGCATCGTATCACCCCCCCCCCCCCCGAAAAGATTTTTCTCAATTGCACTTTTTTTCTGCTGTGGACCAGGATGGGTTTCCAAAAATATCTGAGGAATCACAAATCAGGCTTGTGCTTTTACTCTCAACCGTCACTTCCAGATGAAGGAACTGAACTTCCTGTGTCACCACAGCTGCCCAGAGTGCTGCACTGCATGGTTTTCTTCAGGGTGACACGCAGAACACAAGAACAAAGGACAGTTTTCTCCCGGAGGAACGGTTTGCTGTTCGCAGCGGCTTCATCAGGGAGGCGTCCTCCTGTTTTCCCAGGGCGCTGCGAGCTGGCAGGGCTGGGCAAACATATTTAATCTTAATGACTGACTGGTCTCCAATTACGCGCCTCTTGTATGTTTTCTCAACATTTTTAGCCCACTGCCATCTAAATCTGTCTGTCCATGCACCGCCTGAGGAAGCAAAACAACCGGAAGTGTGTGACTCAACCACATACAGACACACACACACACACACACACACACACACACACGTTGCTTAGCAGAGTCCTTGAGCTGAAACCGGCCGTATCTAATTATAGTCTTTATTCCACATTTTAAAGGAGGGCATTCCGAGATGGATTAGCCATCTTTGTTTCTCCCTTCTCTCTCCTTTGGGCACAAGACAAACCCACACCGTAATTGCAGCAGGGATAGATAATCCAGCTGCAATAATCTGGATCGAAAATGTGTGTGTGTGTGTGTGTGTGTGTGTGTGTGTGTGTGTGTGTGTGTGTGTGTGTCCATCTGATCACCATGGAGATTATCTAGATTTGTACAACACTGAAGTAAACCTGCCACTCAGGTGACACAATCTGATTTTACGTCACTTGTTTCAATGATATCTCAATCTGTCAGAGCTCAAGCTCATTAGATTAAAGAGTAAAATGTCACTTGATTCATTTGCGTCTGAATTAAGTGGGATTATCTCCCCCCACTGGCGCTGTTTGTCATTTGTCCCTGGAAAAAGGAGGCTTTTAAGGCTTAATGTGAGATTAAATGACCTCTCTGAGTCCCAGTGGGGACACATCTCTGGGGTTCAGTGTCTTAATGTGTCACTGGACTAATCTCTTCACTGGTAATCCCCAAGATCATCCATCATGCTTTGGATCACTGGTTCATGGAAAGAGAAACTTCATAACCACTTTGTCCCACATGAAAAGATCTCTACTGGTAGCAGAGCTTCGAACTCAAGCCAAGCAGACAACACACAGAGGCTTACCTCGGCCACCGGTGGAGGGAGAAGTGGAGATCCCGGCACGTTGAGGGCTGGTGAGTGAAAGCTTGTGTGTGACGGGTGGAGAGAACGAGGTGGAGACTAGACTGGGGGAGGGAGGGAGAGAGAGAGAGAGAGAGAGAGAGAGAGAGAGGGAATGAAAGCACAATAAATTTCACTCTCAGGGCAGAGCTTGAACTTTGCTCTCTGTTGGACTGGGGAGGGACGGTCGTCCCCGCTGATCGCGTGGAGAAGGTGTCTGAGGTGCAGGCAGCCCCTCCCTCACTGAGTAAATGTGTATTCAGTATCTGAGTATTTTATATGCTGATGATGCACAAACACAACTGATAGATTCTGTCATTTTTTACTTTGTGTAGATTTCAAAACCTGAACTTTTGACTTTTACTTGCAGTGAAATCAGTACTTCTCCTTCTACCAGTCAGATACACAAGTATCTATACTTCTTTCAAATTTCCCCAGTGGGGATCAATAAAGTATTATCAATAAAGTATTATCTTCTGCTTCAGTAAAATGTGTGTGTACTTTGACCACCTCTGCTGTGTCTATGTGTTATTGGTTGTTTCACATAAAACAAACAAACTGGTGACCAGATATCACCCAGAGAGCAAACCTCCGCCACAATGATTCTCTCTTCAAGGCGCTGATCTTTCGTTCCATCGGCTGGTTACTTCCTGTAACCACAAGGTGGCGCTAAGATCTCACCATGTGGAGTCCAGTTACTACAGTTTCCTCTTTTACCGCGAAATCACACCAGTAGCCTCCTCACCACAGTAAAGCTGTTTAACTGAAACTCACAGTCTTCAGAGTGAACCATCAGACATTTCTGAGCAAACTGGACATGAGAGTGTAAAAAATAACACGGAACATCCAGGTGGCGCTGTGACCAATCTGTCCTGAAACGTGAAGGGTATTTCCCCAGTCCGTGAAAATCTGCTCCACAGTTTTTGTGCAATTCTGCGCACAAACAGCAGAGAAATGTTGAAACACTTAATTAAAGTCACTTAATAAAGTCCACGCGTCTTACAGGCGCTCGTCCGACCTTGAGTCTCTCAGCCTCACCACAATGTAGCACGAACCGCATGTGACGCCAGTGAGAGAAAACCGCAAAAACGGAAACTGATCTTTTTGTGTTGCCAACACAGCGAGCGAGCAATGGCGATCAAAAGAATCACAGTAGGGATTTTGTATTTTACAGCAGTTTTATTACAGTGCGACAGCGCCGCGGGGTCTTGGAATGAGGGCGGCCTAAAGAAGCTACAGATTTTAGCGGTCTCTTCAGGCCAAGGACAGACTGATGCGTCCTCGGACTCAGACCCTTGTCTAATCAGGGAGAGTGATTGCACTGAAATCACATCCAGCATTTATTGCATAAGTAAATAATTATTAGCATTTATTAGCATGAACAGAATATACGTGATATTCTAAAACTGACAGGGTAATTCTGTTGCATGTAATTGTACTTTTTACATTTGAATTTTGCTAATGGTACTGTCTTCTGTCCTTATTTTTAATACACTGCATTTGTGTGTGTGTGTGTGTGTGTGTGTGGAGGGGGGTCTTGTTAAGTTATGGTGTTGCCTCTTTACTTTAGCCAAGGATTGAAATTCCTTAACAGCAAAATATTGCACAAACAATTCCGATGGTACCGACTTCCAGCCACTAGGTGGCACCAGTAAGCGAATTACTGCTCTGGTGCTGCGCCCGTGAGACTTTCAGGTTCAGCATAAACGGTCATTTTAAATTGCTTAAGGGAATTTACGAGATAATTTCAGATTAGAAAGCACTTGTTCCATTTACAAGTATACTTGTAAAATTAGCCTGCTGAGTCAGATAAAGTGAGTAGAGTAACTGCAGTGTGTGATGCCTTGAGGGGCTCCATTTTAACTCGTAAATGGCGACTCTTTCGCTGCAAATCATTGTCTACTTTCACGTGCTTTGTGAGGAGAAATTCCACATCCGTGCTGGTGTAGATTTGAAGTGATACATCCTATCTTTTTTTGGAAAGCGGTCAGTTCATGATTATTTCGTCATAAAATGACTTTAATTAATACATTTATGGAATGGCTGTGTCTAAGATGTCTAACTTAAACGGACAAAATAGCAGATTAGAGGACACAATTAAGTAAAAAGGCATGTGATTTCAACCAAAGTTAAATAATATAACCAGAAGCTACTTGGCATTTTAACTAGTTTCACTCGCTAATACTCAGAAATTAGTCAAATAATCCCAACGACATCACGGAACATCAAACGGATTTCGAAGGCTTGGGAGAATATCTGAGACCCTGGAATGGTTGCATGTGAGACTGAGGAACCGAGCCTTTGCCGTCGGGAACGACGGTACTTTCCCTTTCTCTCGGTCTCTTTTACCACGTTGGAAAGTCGGATCTCCCGTTACAGTCACAAATCCGAGCTTTAATAGAGCCCTGAATGCGTCATAATTCATATCCAATGAGACCCGCCCTGCCCGGCTGACTGACCGTCACTCATCTGCCAGTACAGCAGTAGCGGTCGCGCCTTCTCGCGTCTGCTTCCATGGAGACCGACTAGAAAAGGCGTTTTACCGTCTCGTAGAGCCGGTTAGCTCCTGTGAGAGAGCTAACTGGAGAGTTGTGAAATGGGATGATGTAGCGGGATAACTCTTCGGACGAACTACGCAGCACCCTAGCATGGCGAGCTAACGTGGAGCCGCGCACGGGGAGGGGCGGTGAGTAGCCGGAGCGAGCTAGCTGCTCGGAGCTAACGCAGGCTAGCATTCACCTGCCGGCTGTTCTTGCTAACTAACCGCTATCAGGATGGACCGTGTGAAGGAAATCGAGTCTCCTTCAACTTTGCAAACACCACAGGGGACGCCTGAGTCAAGCGGCGAGGGCAACCCCGTCAAGCCGTTAATATCGCTGTCTGCTGGAAAGAGACCTTCCATCGGGGAGGATGACGGCGGGGGCGCCGAGGCGAAACTCTTCGGGAAGGGACTCGCAGCCACCTCCCTTCTGCAGATTGCGATACGGAACGGGATCTATCAAAACCAAGTTGCCAACGCTATCGGCGGGGCGGCCAAAAACATAAACCCCGCCAACATTTACGGGCTGGCGTCCGTCAACAGCAGCGCCTCTGTCAACTCTCTGCTGAGCAAGAGGCGGCAGCGGCACAAGCGGAATCTGTCTCTGGGGGCGCCGCCGACCGGGAGCTCGCCCGGCGTGTCCTCTGGGGAGGCGGTCAGCCCGGCTCCCTCAGCCTCGCCGCTCAGCACCCTCAGCCTGGACAGGAAGACCTTCCTCCGGCAGAAGCAGTCCAAGCAGCTCCAGGCCTCCGATAAGACATGGGTGAGATCGGACCTCAGGCGGGGCTGCGTTCACGTCCACGACTGGCTCACGCCCTCCTACCCTCGGCCGGTGCTGTGCACGGTTGACACCACCGCGAAAGAGGTGACCAGTAAGCTGGAGGGGAGCAAAGCCGGGGCTGTGTTGAGAATTAACTGTAAAACCACTGCTTTGGCTGACTCCAGTCACTGCAAGGAGGGCAGCGGACAGGCTGATGACATCGCTAGTGTCGGTGAAGATGCCAAAAACCTCAAAGCAGAAGACAGTGAGGACACAAAACTGTGTTACATTGATGCCAGCTTGACTTCTAGCCTATTTCTGGATGATAAAACCACCAGTAACTCCTCCTCTGAGGTCTGTCTGAATGACATCGGAGTGGATTTGAGCCTGAGTGTGGCCGACTGTTATGGGGTCTACTCAGGGTCAGATATGGAGAGCAGCACCTGCGAGGACTTCAGCCCGGGTGGTCCCAGAAGCACAGAGCACCGGGACTCCATCAGTGAGGGGCAGGGCCTGGGTACAGACTCCTCAGCATTGAGTCCCAACTGCGACAGCGCCACGGAGGGACCTGACCCGTTTGAGAGCTCCTCAGATGAGGTAGAGCTCACATCGTCTCCAACACATCCAACCGCTGCTGCTGCTGACCAGCCCGTCACCCCCACCACCACCACAGACCCCTCCGGTGCTCCCAAAGTCACAAGCACATTAGGTGATGACAATGGAGCTGGCAATGGTGAAGATACCCCCAAATTAATCAAACCCCCTTCCCAATGCTCAAGCAGCTCTCAGACCCGGCCCCTGACCAGCCAAGCATCTGTGCAGCCTGACCTGGAGATCCCCGAGGGGAGCCAGGGATGGACGGAGCCCATCAATACCAGTCCGACCCCAGCCCTCTTTGTCCAGCTGCACGGTGGAACAGTGCGGCGGCTGGCAGATGACGAGAAGCCTCTGCAGATACTGAATGAGTACCTCACTAACCTGGGCTTTGAGGACCCGTGGAGGGTGCAGGAGGAGGGGATAAATCCAGACATCGGCTGCCTGATCCGCTTCTACTTCGGTGAGTGACTTACAAGGTCCCCATGGGTGCTAGACAACCTTGAAAATGCCTGTATTTTAGTGTGGAGTTTTCTATCATAATATTTGTTAAATGTGTGTGGAATTTTCGCAGTAGAAGGATGAATTGTTTGTAAAAGGGCAAATATAAAGAAAAGTGCTGATCACAACGTTCCAGACCTCAAAGTAACGTTCAGATAGCTCTGCTGTGCAGCCACCAATCCTGAGCCAGGTGACTCTCACTTTCTCTTGTGAATATCAAAAACATCAGGACAATGACCGGCAGATGGGTTGACATCTTTGCTTGAAAAGAAGATGATCAATAAATAATATAAAATTAAACAGGCTGCAGTTAATTTGATCGTGTTCAGTTAATATTTGCAGTTCTGGTCAAAATACTCAAGATTTTTAAATGCAAACTGCCTTTGAAAAAGTGGTATTTAAATAAAATGTATTGTTATCGCCAAAACCTCAAGGAGCGCCACTGAATAATTCAGGTTTCGACTACTAAACTTGACATTTTTAGGATTTAGTTTATTTATATTTGCTTGAAAATGCTGAGGAGAAGTTGTGGGAACCCTGAAGGAACTGGGGAAGCGTGTCTGGGATTTATTCCCACCATCTCTGGGTCTATCTGCTCGTTACGGCGGACCCCTCTCGTTGCGCTCGCCTTGTCTCTGCTCATCATTGTTCATCCATTCTCACTGTAGCGTGAGTGCAGGCATTGTGCTTGGTCAGTCGGACTGTTAAACAAGTGTATTCAACTGTCCCGCTGTGACAAAACCCAGTGTTGTGCATTTAAACGCACCACAGCCGCTCTGTGGGGAGGCCTGGCGGGAGACACATCTGGAGGTAACAGGTGTGCTCTTTCGGCACGCCAAATACCCCAGTAGTGACACAACGCGGGTTCTGTTTCTCGTCTTGTTGTTATTGATAACGGCGGTGTTTTGCTCAGGATAAGAGGATGGAAAACAGCCGTGATCTCCTGTGGGATTAGCGCCACTGGATATTGTTTTCTGACCCTGTTTTTACACCCTCGGCTCAGAGGGCAGGGATGAAGAGTCGTCGTCTGTTCACGGAGAGAGAAACTTCATTTTCTTACCCGTGAAATTTACAAATGATCCGTTTCATAGTCCTTCTCCTCAACTGTGTGTTATGCTGGCTGCTTATTAAAGTATTCAGGATTTTACCTCACCCGGGAGGTGAATCTTGCCTTTGAAGTACTCGCTAATCAGTGGCTTGAGCTCACAAAGACCGTCTCGCCTCCTCTATCTCTTCGTTGTGGCTCTAGCTTGAAGCTGATGGCGTCTGAGGGCTAACTCAAGTTAAACTGCCCAAAACGTTAGCTTTTATGCAGCCGTGTGCTCGGAAATCCACGAACTCTTTGATTTGAGGTAAATACAAACAAGCTAGGACCCTTCGGGTTCATCTGTCATTTGTGGTTGCGGCAGCGGTGGCTCGCTGGTCACTCAGCTGAACCAACTCGCTCACGTTTACTTCAGCGCTGAACTGTCAAGTGTGTGTGGATTACGGAGTGTATGGCTGAGTAAAGGAGACGTGGATTATACCGAGCAATGACCCCGAGAGTCTGGAACCGCACAGTTTTGTTGATGTTAGCTGTTAGTCCCCATTAGCTTGAAGCTAAATAGACGTAGCCGGCTCTTTCTGCGTTTTGTTAAAGCAGAAGTCATGCAGGAGGGTAAATGTCTTTGTGAGCTCAAGGCACTTGCGTATGAGCACTCGAGAAGGAAAAAAATTTATGTGAAGTTTCACTTTAAGATTTAAAGTTTCTTTAAGACGACACAAAACATTCAAAGAACAAAACGGTCTGTTTTCTTGTTTTCTCTGTGTCATTTTTGGAGCTGTTGTCCCCTGCTTCCCCTGGAGTCCCCCCCCCCCCCCCCCCCACCCCGGCTCGCTCAGTAAGATGACAGTGGAACAAAGCATGATGTAGCGTTCTGCCGCTGCGAGCGGAGGCCATTCAGCCACTGCACACAATCGCACAGCCTTGGAATTACAGCCGCGAGGCTGCTGGTGTGACAGAGAAGAGGAAGTGCTACGGGCATGACAGGAACAATTACACAGAAGTGGCGTGATAGCATGAAGATTAATTCATGACGCTGTCAACATTTAAAACATGGTATGTGCACATGTGCTTGAAGGGGTAAAACCTGAGTGAATCACAAGAAAAACAGGTATTTTGTCTCTCATTCTCTTGTTCATATACTAACATGATTAGGATTAGTCGTAGCTTTCTGACCGAGCACTTGATGACTTTGGACAGAGGTATGCAAACCCTTCCCACCCATTACCATTCATGCTGCTAAGCTAACTAGCAGTCAGCTGGTTTCTGTGGGTCTCAGCAGCACAGAGAAGAGAAGGGTTCCTGTCTCCTTGTCAGGCTCTGGGGACTTTGGACAATAAGCCTATTTCTCATAATGTTGGCATGTTCCCTTGATGTCATAATCATCTTGCACCCCCCCCAACACACACACACACACACACACACACACACACACACACACACACACACACAACTCCTCTATCTGTCAAAGATGCATTTTACAGATAATGATCAGTTTTCAGACCAAATCCATAATTTACTTCTCTTAAAATACAGTTCTGTGATTAAATGGAACAAACTTTAGAATTACCTCCATCCAGGAGTGGTCTGTTTTTACCCGTCTGTTGCTTGGTTTCTCTGTTTGTTTTTTTCCCTCTGTCAGCAGGATTACTCAAAAACTAGGTTTTCTTTTCTTCTAAACTTAGTTGATTAGTGGACCATGAGCCCAAGAAGAAGCTGTCCAGTTTTAGATGTTTTTCCTTTCCGACTGGCCCTGGTGGAGGCATTTGCCACCAGAATGCCCCTCTAGTTTCAGATGCTTTCACGGGCTGAAACCGTTCTGGGTTCAGCAGAATCATCTCCCTGGTTATGCTTCTACTGAGGTTCAAAGTTCATTCCTGAACTTGAAAACAGCAGCTGAAACAATCCTCGCTACAAGATCCACTTAGCAGCTGTTGTGGAGGATTTGAACAGATCACATGATCCTCACCAGAGGATGCCGTTTGTCCAGTTGTCATGGATGTTATGTTGTAACAGGTTGTTATCATTTGTTGTAACCTGCCGAATGATTCTACACTCATCGAGAGAGTGAACCTCAGTTAAAGACTGATGACACTCAACAGACGGAAAAGAGGTTGTGCCCTAGATTAGCAGTTAGCAGTTAGCACTGACACATTTGCAGGGCTCTGTGCTGTCAGGACGCTCCATCTCCTAAATTAAGATTCATTCATGTCTGTAAAGCAGAGCTTTTTCCTTTTAGCGCGTGTTGTATTTGTTATAATTAGCCATTAGGTCATGGTGACTCGTATCTGTGTGAAAGGTCGCTGACCTTCCCATCGCTGTCATGCCTCTTATGTTACTGGCAAATCTGAATCATGACACCTCTGACTGACCCCCAGGGTGCAAGTGACATCACTTGTAGTCACTTTATTCCACTTAAACACCCCACATAGCTTTTGCTAAAATATCCTGTGGACTGCATATGTTGATCTTGAATGGTTACCAAACCTACTAGAATTATGTGTCTTGTTCAAGTCAATGTATCAGTCACGGTTGAAGAATAATCACCCTTGCAGTATTAATCACAGTAACCACTATTAGATGTTTTTCTCCAGACGGTGCAGCCAAAGCGTGGAGGTAACGTCCAGACCTACCGTCCTCCTGTCCTGTCAGCTTACATGATGAGTTGTTTGCAGATGTTCAGAGGCGAGCCAGAGGAGTTTGACTCAGCAGTCCCTCTGACAGAGTACTCATGCCAAGTATTCTCTGTCTGTCTGTCTCTCTGTCTCTCTCTCTCCTACGTGCACACAGTCATAGTTTGCTGACAGCGAGAGAAAAGTGACCTTAGTGGAACTCAGATTTCACCTCCTCAGTGTTTCGGATCTTTCTGAGACAGCAGCAGCAGCAGCAGCAGCAGCAGACGGCTCTGTAGCCCAGAACTGCGTTACCCAGAGGACACCTCTCAATGTTAAATGCGACCCAATCATTTGCAAGCAGACGTCTTATTTTGTCTCAGTTTTGCCATCTGAGTGCCACACTGACTCAATAAGAGCTTCAACCACTCACGTGACGTTTCCCCTGAACTGGCTAGTAGCTGGTTGGTGGTCTTTGGCCTGCCAAAAGCCCAATCAAACCAACGATTCGAGGAAAAAAATATGAAGATGTGAGTACTTGGTGCACTCAGGGACATTCTGGTCAAGGACAAGATGCAACAAAGGTGTTTATTTTAGATAGCAAGGAAGTTACTATTGGTTTCTTGACGACAGACAGGATGTTCCCCATTCAGAAATGGAGCAGGAAGGAAAGGGCATGTATGCATGTACTGTATATATTAACACTGTAGGCCTCACCGTCACCGCCCGGGGAAGGGTGGACCCACACAATACTCATTCCACAATAGTGTTTACTTAAAAAGTGGATGTGTGTCTGAAAGAATCAGCTTCGTGCTCTTCATCAGTTAGACTGAAGTGTTTGCATCACATTGATCTCATATGAACTCAGGGTTTTAAAGAAAGGTCTGCTATCACCCTTTAGGTGCAGAGCTACGCAGTAGAATCCCTGATAGTCCCACTGACACTGTATACCTGCAGACGTGTGTCAGTACACCATTGTGTTTGCAGTAGAACATGACTAGTTTCCCTGTGTTTGCGTCATATCTTTATGTGTATTTACATCAGTGTCTGTACTCTCGGAACGTCCTGTTCCCGTCGGAACAAAAAGTACAGGCAGAACTTGAAGAAGGAGCTTTCATGCAGGCAGAGAATTCATCTTTGAACCAACAACCACACGCTTGGATGCGACTGAACCCTAATCCTCGTCGGGGTTTGAATTGCTGCAGGTGTCTGCATTATTTCTTGGAACGGTCTATCGTAATGCCTTGATTTCATTCTTTTTCTTGACCTTACTCTCGTGTATGTTTCAGCGTTGCGCTGCCATTTTGCCGGGCAGTAGAGCGCTGATGGAAGTGATTCAGAATGAATGGTTCCCCCGTCTCAAAACCGAAGGGCTTATAAGGACTGGTTATTGGTTCAACCATGTCAGTGAAAACCTTCAGTTTTTAAGTAAAGGTAATAATTGCATGTAGACGAAGAGAGATTACATAGTCAAATCCCTCCCTCCCTGTTCTTCTCCTGTTGAGGGTGGTGGGGGTGGAGCCTATCCAGCAGCCTTCCCCCTGGACAGGTCACCAGTCCATGGCAGGGCCAACACATAGAGACAGACAACCATTGGCTCTCCCAGCCACCCTACGGTCAATTTAGAGTCTGGATTAACCTGGTCCCTCTTGATGTCTTTGGACTGTGGAGGAAGCTGGAGTACCAGAGAGAACCCAGCAGGAACAGGGAGAACATGGAGACTCACCCAGAAAGACCCCGTGCTGCAGCCGGGGCTCCACCCACAACCTCCTTGCTGGGGGGGCACAGTGAGGACCACTGCTCCACCGGGCCACCCACATAGTCAAACACTACAAAAAACTTACATCATTCAGAAGGCGTTTTCAAGTCATCTGACCGTCATTTTGTGGAGCAACCTGACAAAGTTCAGAACAAATCTGCATCACTTGTCACCTCCATCAGTGAGACAGTGTTTGAGTGTCACTGGCCCGCTGAAACCCGAGGTGATTTGTGGAAGTCACTGGAGGAGTCGTCTTCTCTGCTGGTGTTAGAAGACATTACATAACAAGCTAATCTGTTTTCAGGCTTCACACTGGCTCAGAATCCTCATGTCTCCCGCTCTGCTTCTCTGACACGACGTGTACTTCACACATTCCTCTCTGATCACACACCAATCGCTTTATTGCTGCTTTCATGTGGTTAACACAGTTTGGAGTTAGAGAACCCACACCAGTCGAGGCTGTGGGTTCTCTAACGGAATAGACGGTGAAGCCGATTGTTGGAAGCTGCATCATGTGTTCTTGTGCTTCTTTATGCCATCAAGGGGTTAATGTAAGAAATCATGGCTGAGTGACTGCACACTCTCTTAGCCCGCAGGCTATTAGCTACAATTCACTTACATAACCCGCCGCTCTGTTCCTTTCACTCTGAGAGAGGAATCCAGTGTGAGGCGGTTCATTCACAAAATCCTTGCGAGCTAAAAATGACTCGTTCTATTGTGCAAAAGACAAACATCCCAGTGTTTACTGGCCGCTGGATTCACGCTAATCACTGTGATATAACAAGCTCCTCTCTCTCTCCCCAGGTAAGCCTCGCAGTGCCGGAGGTTCCGAGCGCGTGCAGCTCTCCGGCGTGTTCAACGTGCGGAAGGGGAAGCTGGCGCTGCCTGTAAACCGCTGGTCAAAGCGGCAGGTCACGCTGAGTGGAACCTGCCTCATCGTCTCGTCTGTGAAATACGCCCACACGGGCAAGATGCACATCCTCCCTCTCATCGGAGGAAAGGTACTCGTGCACGCCTTCACACGTTGACAGAAGTCCTCTGAGCTTTAGACCAGTGGAGCAAGACGGTTTTATCTTGGAATGCAGAGGTCGTTCTCCCCTCCAGGTCAAAAGTCTGCAGAAAGTCGTGATGTCACATTTGAACAAACACTTTCCCGCCATTACTCAGAGCGGCCTCAGGAATTCCTCGAGAGAAAAAAGAGGAGCTCCACTTTGTCAAAAAAAGACGCGCGATCCATTTTATTGAACTCTGTTAAAGTCTGAGCACAGTTTGGGTTTGTTTGACAGACAGACATTTCCACTGGCACTGAGATGAGGAACGAACATTGATCAGCTATGCTGTTGTGCTGTCATTGACTATCACCATCACTCTGCTGGAACTTTCTTTCCCAGCCAATGTGTGTGCGTGTGCTGCACACTCAGCAGACACACACAACCTGACGTAACTCGTGTCCTTGCATGTCAAAACTGTTACGTGCTTACACGCAGGGTGAATTTTTTTTATAAAATAGTTCATAAATTGTAACTTGATGCCAGGCAGTTCTCCTAAGTGTATCCACGTCCAGGCGACTTCCGGGGTCGTCCCCGTTGGCTCCACTTTGACTGTCAGGTTCTCTGGTTCTGGACTGTTCCCCTCTTACTTGGCTGTAAAAGGTCCATAAAAGCGTCAAGGACACTGATCTCTGGTCTTTCCTGCAGGTGGAGGAGGTGAGGAGACACAGTCACTGTCTGGCTCTCAGCTCAGCCGGTCCCCAGAGTCAGACCTACTACATCAGCTACGACTCCTACACGGAACACCTCCGCTGGCACCGGACCGCCTCAAAGGTGGGAGACAGGCTGTGTGTGTGTGTGTGGGGGGGGGGGTGTTGGCGTAAGCTCTTGACTTTGAATGCATCGTGATCATTGCAATGACAGCATTGTTCACAAGTTATTTTTGACTCATGATCTTCTCCTGTCGTCCCGTTGTCCCGTCATCCTGTCCGCCCCCCTCCCACTGTGTCAGATCGCGTCCCAGAGGGTGAACTCAGTTGACCTGTCAGGCTGCAGCCTGGAGGAACTGCCCACTCAGCTGTTTTACAGCCAGGACCTCACCCACCTCAGTCTCAAAAACAACTTCATGTCCCCACACAAAGGTGTTCCAGCACTCACCAGGTGAGTTTCTGTCCCCCCTGACCCGCCGCTCTTAGGGTCCCACACCAAAGTCTGTGTAGAGACGACACGAGGAGCCAACGCACCAAAAGAATTAGTTTCCTCTTTTTCTTTTTATTGTTGTGGCGTACGGTCATACGGTCTCAAGAGGAACCAGCTGAGATCAAATTACACGGGTGTGTGTGTCCGTGTGTGTTGTGGATCAAAAGCCAAGCTACTAGAGAGACTTTTGCCGCATCGCCTCTGGGCTTCCGCTGGTTTTCTGTCACGTGACGCTTGGACAGGTTGGTTAGATTCCTCATGCTGGTCTCACCACCATCAGCTGGTTTTCATTCAGTCGTTTTTACCTTCACACAACTTGTCTCTCTCACACTGTCATTTGTTGACTTCCTCTCTCTCTCTCTCTCTCTCTCTCTCTCGCTCTTTCTCTCTTTCTCTGGCTGGGTTTGTTGTCTTCTTTGGTTTCGTTTCTGTTGCTCTGCATCACATGGTGTAACACTGGACATGCAGGGGGTCAGAAACAGTGACGAAAAACAGCTGGACATAACGGCGTTAACCTGGACTGAAGACAGAAGAGAGCAGGAAATGATAATCGACCCGATTACAAGTGACTGCCTAAATATGCAGAATCACAAAAAGGCCAGGAACACCAGCAGGGAGAGTCGAGAGCTGAGCTCCACTCACAAGTCAGCCTCTGAACTCCCCTCAGAGAGATTAAGTACCATCTCACAGATCGTGGTGCTAAATATGTGTGGAAACAATGGGGGAAAAAAAATCTAAATGTTTTTGCTCTTTTCTTGTTACGAAGAGTATGAATATCCACCTGTATCATCGTGGAGGGGGGGTGGGACGAAGACTAACTATCGCATCCCGTGAGTGCTGAACAAAACCCGCAGCTCAGTTTGATTTAATCCAGAGGAAGTTCTCGACCAACATTTCTGCTTCTGGTGACATTCAGCGACTAAAATGTCTCGGCTGAAGAAAAGGCCGAACCTCCAAAGTGCCCTCAGACGCTCCCCGCTTGGGGAGCACCTGGCAGCTTCGGCCGGGAAAAAATGCTTTGGTGGAAGATCCACCTCCCGTTGGGGTTTGAAGCCATGTGGGAAACTGAACACAACCGCCTCGCAGCTGGGACTTGACACAGCTGGCCCCAGTGGGATCAAAGCGCTGTACGGTGTCACATCTGGCCTCGGGCTCTCAGGCCATCAGGAGGGACCCTGTAAACACACACACATGAAGGCTTTCTGGGATCTTCGCATTCCATCAGATGAAGAGCCATTGATTCGATGATGGAGACATGAAGCACACATCCCTATAAAACTATTGTGGTTCTGTAAACACACACTTCCAACCCGTGTTTGGATGAGAGGGTGTTTTCTGTGACTTTCCCTGGGAAAGTCGTGGGTCGGGTTCTGCCGCAGGCCTGGCCCGACCCCCTCGGTGATTAGGTCAGACCTGGAGAGCCAGGACACACCCACAGCTTCTACCTGGACCACAAGTTGCATTGTGGTGCTGAAAGACTTCCCTCACATAAACATTTCCTTCTGATAGAAGGTAAACTTGTAAATGTTATGTTGCCGTATCCTTGAGACCGAGCGCAGGCTTCCTCCCGCGTCACTTACTTTGTTTATCAGGTAGAAGTTTCTCAGGATTTGACTTCATTTGAGCCTCAGCAAGAGAAGAAGGCCAGAGTCCAATTATAGCGCTGACCGATGAATCTCTCCCTCTCTCTTTCTCTCTGTAGGTTTTGTAAGCTGAGAAGCCTCAGTCTGTCTAATAACGCGCTGTCTGAGTTCCCTTTGGCCTTGTGTGACATCCCCTCACTTACGGAGCTCAACTTGTCTGGAAATGCTCTCTCTTCTCTGCCTGCAGAGGTCGGAACCATGTACAAGTAAGTGGACTGAGTGAAAAGAGCCGCCTGCCTCGAGGCTGCAGCTTCTGATGGTAACAGTGAGAGCTGGATGGGTCCTCAGTGACCTTTACTCTGCTGGCACACCCACCAGACAGGAGCTTGTTGTCATCGCCGTCGTTCCATCAGCGCGCATTAATCCAGCTTTCATGTCATGACTCACGGGCAGAGTGCCCGACGATCACGTCTTGATCACATTTTGTCCGAGTGATCGTGCATCACTGCGTGACTGGTGAGGGAAGTCAAGTGCTCCTTTTGGGGTCTGAAGAATCAGTGTTCATCTTTTCCACGTTTGATGTGTCCTTTTAAGTGGAGAATAATGTGACGTTTATCCCAAATAAACGTAAAACAACCACAAAGTTTTCCATTGATGTCAACTGAAAGGAAGCATTTTATCATAGGATTTGTCATTGATGAATTTACACTGTTTTTAGATGCTGTTGGGTGGGAAGGCAGATTAACCCTTCGAGTAAATACTCCATCTTTGACTGTTCTAGTTTGTAATATCTAGGGCTGCAATCAACCAAAGACATTCTTGGTCGACTGAAGCCCGCAAATTTTGACTAAAAATCGACTAATTTTATACATGAAAACTCTACTGTGTCAACTACCAGCACAAAACCTGTTGAGGAACATTGAGACAATTGTGTTTGTCAGGTTAGAACAACTGAGCGACGCCATCGTTGGTCCTGACAGAGCCAGACTGAACACAGGAGCTCAGCATCGCGGCTGAGACACAAATAGACTTTTAAATTAAAACTTTACGCTCAAACACCAAAGGCAAGTCCACTGTAAGAATTTTTACGATTAAAACAAAACAATTATTAGACTAAAACACTGAAATGTCAATTCTGATGTGTTCATGTACTCAAAACTGACAGGCAACCTGAGGTGGACACGTTAGCTCACCGTTTCTCGGTGACACGTCGTGTTTGTGGTGGAGCTGTGACATGAAAACTGGTGCTGGCAAACTTTGCATTCGCCTTTTTTTCCTTTTTCTGTTTTCATGAAATGCTGCCACGCTGCAGACGTCCTTGACGTGGTGGACGAGGACTGACTTGGAATGAAACCGTCAAAATTAAAGAGACATTCATCAAACCACCAGACGTGGGCCTTCTGGTGCTCTTCAGTCTGTCTGTGTCTAGCGGGTCGGGAGAGTCTAAAATAGCAAAACAAGGGGGTGTTCAAAGATAGATTGTTATCTGTGAAACAGGGGTGCTTTGAAAACACCCCCATTAGCACTTGGTACTTTCCTCCTGATGAAATTAACCTCGCAAAAAATGTTTTCATAGGGTTAGGGTCAAAAAATCGACCAGTCGACTGGGAGATTACAGCCCTGGTAGAAGCAGATTTGGAGTTTATCCCTGTTTTCTTTATCACAAGTTTTCGTTTAGTTTTCTTGAGTAACAGCAGGTTTAATTTGTCCGTCAGTTTAAGTTATTAAGTGGTAAATTGTTTCCAAAATGAGATTTTCTACTTTTCTGTCTTCTATATTTGTGCGGCAGTAATAAAAGTGTTGTTTTCAGTTTGCAGACTCTTCTCCTGGACGGAAACCGTCTGAGTTCGCTGCCTCAGGAGCTGGGCTCTCTGGAGGCCCTGACCTACCTCGGCCTGTCCTTCAACCGCTTCAGCTGCGTCCCCGCCGTCCTGGAGAAGCTGCGGGACATGGAGAGACTTTGTCTGGCCGGGAACCAGCTCTCTGTCCTGGATATTGCTGCACTGCAGTGGCTGCCCGCTCGTCACATCGACCTCAGGTAAACTTCCACACTGACTCGGGCCGCTTTAGTGGAACAGAGCTGCTCTGAAATCTAACACCTCCCAGGATGCCGCAGGAACAATGTGCTCCATATTTCAGTGTGGCTGCCTGTTTTGTGTTTTTGTGCAGTGGATTCGTGAAGTTCCAGCCAGTTTAGCCTGTTTAGTCAAAGCAGCAGCAGGACCCCAGAGAGTCCGATAATGGTCCATGTTTCCCAGAAGATGAGCCCTGCTAACGTTTCCTCTGGTGTCACCTGATGTTGACATCGTTGTTTTGAGGGAGATATCAGTGATGTAAATGCCATAAAATTTTCTCCAACTTTTCAGTGTCTTTAGTGGAATCATTCTAATAGTATGATTGATACTCAGGGGGGGTCAAGATCCCGCAATATTTTGGTTAATCTACTTAATTCCAATCTAATAATCCTAATTAAGTAGATAAGATAAACCTAACCAGGGTCTTGAGAATGTTATCAATGTGTGTGTCGTGAGGGTTTCCATTCTTCGCCAGCACACAGCCTCATGTTAGCAGCTAGCTTGTTTGACTGAGCATCACAAACTGATGTTGCTGGATAGATTTATATAGAACAATTAACAAACTCATTTATTAGATAAACATATTTTTATATCCTCCCTTGTAAAGGTTGAACCAGCTTCAAAAAGTGGCAGTAGGAGATGTGGAGCCTCTGGTCCACATTGTGCAGCTGGACCTGAGAGATGCTGGTCTCCAGGAGCTGGACATCAGGCTGCTGTGTAGGCTGGAGCTTCTCCGCTGTGACCGAAACGCCCTCTCCCTCCTCAGAGTCAGCGGTCAGGCCCTCCAGAGCCTGCACGCTTCATGCAACGGTACTACCACTCACTATGAGCTGGAAAGAGATCTTGCTTGTCAGTGTCCACTCAGATGAGAGAGAGTTACCAGTGTTGTGTTTGAGTGCAGATCTGAAGCAGCTGGAGGTGACGCCGGTGCCCGAGAACCTGACTCTCCTGGATTTATCCTGGTATGAAGCCTCGTTACAAAACCATCGCAGTCCCATTTCCACAGAGGAAGGTTAGAGTTGGAAGCTGGCTGCTGACTCTCTGTGTTTCCTTCAAGGAACAAGCTGGGTTGTGTCCCTGACTGGGTGTGTGAGAGCAGCAGACTGGAGGTTCTGGACATCAACCACAATTCTGTCACTGAGCTGCCAACACGGTGAGAATCACGCTAACCTACACCAGCGTTTAGCAGTTGAGGTGTGAGTCTGTGTGAGCGCTCGGTGAGTTTCTGCTCGGCTCGTATTTGGAGGTTTGTATGAAGGCACATAGTTACAAATACACGTTTTCAAAGTGACTTCCTGTTTTCTGTCAGCAGATGAAAAATGACGCTCGGCGTTCATTCCAGCAGCAGTGTGCATGCAGCATTACGGTTATTCTAGAGGATCAAGAGCTTGTTATTTCTGCTCTCTTTGATGTTGTTAATATTTCAAGCTGAGGTGAACTTTTTTCCTTTTGGGTGGAAAATCAGGACACGGTTCTGTGTCCTCATCAGGGTGAACGCGAGTTCACGCTCGCTCGTTTTGATGTTGCTGGTTTACAGAACACAGAGAGACTCAGCTCGCTGGGTTGTTTGTGTGTTGTAGGCTGCTCTCCAGCGGGAGCCTGAGAAAGCTGCTGGCAGGCTGGAACGATGTGTGTCGGCTGGCTGAGAGGCTGGAGAGATCGCAGCTGGAGGTCCTGGACCTCCAGCACAACCATCTGACCGAGCTACCGCATAACCTGTTCATCAAAGCGCAGAGGTACATCCCTGAGCTCTTTTCTTCCTCATATCGTGTCTTTCCCTCCTCGTCTCTTTTGTGTTCATGTACTGTATGAATTGTCAATTTTCCTGTGTTGTATTGCAGCTTGCGCTATCTAAATGTGTCGGCCAACAAGCTGGAAAGCCTCCCTGCCGGCAGCCTATCAGAAGACAGTTTCAGCAGCCTGGAGGAGCTCTATGTCACCAATAACAACCTGACGGACAAGTGTGTCCCCCTCCTGACGGGTCACGGCCACCTCAGGGTGCTTCACCTGGCCTACAACCAGCTGCAGACCTTCACTGCCAGGTAAGAACAGGCCCTGTGAATGCACGGCCTACACAACAACAACAACAGCAACCCAGTAACAATGGGAGCACAAATTTGATGCCAACACCAGCGGCGGGATGCCAAATTCTCTGTCGCTGGTCAAATCCAAACCCCATTCAAAAAACAAGCCTTTGAATGAATTTACTTGATCATTACTCCTGTTGTCATTTGAACTGCCCCCCAACAATGTTACAGGTCCAGGCACGCTGGTGTTAAGTCCTCTGACGGGGAAAATGTCATCATATGATCTGCTGAACCGAAGCCTTTAATGAGCACAAAATCACTTCCCAAAACTGTGCCTTCACTGCTGCAGTAAACTGGCCCGGCTGGAGCACCTGGAGGAGCTGGACCTGAGCGGGAACAGACTGAGGGCCGTGCCCACCACCATCCTCAACTGCCAGCGCATGCACACGCTGTCCGCCCACTCCAACTGCATCAACGCGTTCCCAGAGGTCCTGCAGCTGCCAGAGATCAAGGTTGGTCTGGTCTGTGCAGACCTGTGTGACGTCTGCTGAGCTGTGGTTGTCCTCAGAGCCACAGCGTCAGTGCAGTGTTGGGCTTTACTGCCTTGTCATGATGACGTGAAGCTCTCGGGGAGCCAGGGACTCGATCGGGAGCCAGGGACTCGATCGGGAAGCTTCCAACTGAGCTGCCTTCAGAAACTGCTGTCAGGTCAAATCACAAACGTTTTATTGGCGTCTGACCTTCAGCCGATCGGCTCCTGCCCCTACCTTTATGGTATCAGTCTGGAACATGTCTTTGGTGTTCAGGCAGGTTTCTCGCAAACCATTTGATTTTTTAAAAAAAGTATTGTTTTTGTTGATTTTGATGGATTCCGACTTCTTATTTAGGCTCTGAATTTTTAAAATGTATTTTGAAAGGAGGCAGGAACTGGAGAAACGTGTCAGTGGAACACTTCTTTCACCCGTCCTGGTGGAGCAGTTGGAGCTGACTGAAGCTGGCCGCGTCCCTCCTTATCTTGCTGTCATCTCTGTTTGTTGTTGTTGGGCCGGAGCAGGAAATCCTCTGTAATCTCCACACAACACCCTGCTCTCGGCCTTTCTCTCAAGCTGCATGACTCTAACATTCTCTCTCTCTCGTGTGTGTGTGTGTGTGTGTGTGTGTGTGTGTGTGTGTGTGTGTGTGTGTGTGTGTGTGTGTGTGTGTGTGTGTGTCAGGGGTGGGAAAAATAATGAATTCTTCTAATAAATCCTAATCTAACTCCTGGCTGAGCTCTCGCTGCGCTGCTAACTCTGACCGTATCTGCCTCACGTTGCTCGCTCTATTTTCACAACGTTTATATTTTGTAGAGGTTTTTTTTTTCTCTCTCTCTCTGGAAACTTTGACAGAGGACGGAAGTGTGAACTGAGGCCACGTTGAGATCTGATCAGACCACAATCTGAGGGGCTCACATGTGGCCTTGTTCTTTTAGCACTGGGATTGAAAGATGATGCAAGAGTCTTGACACGCGCACACACACACACACAAACACACACGCACGCGTGTGACTTGAGTTGCTCTGTGTTGGGACTCATGAACAATCTTAATTTGGCACATTATTCATTCTGCTTCCATTTTATTGTCAAGCCAATTAGAAAAAACCCCCCAACTGTGGATACATTGCAGAATAGAAAATGTGTGTTTCCCACAGCTGGTGTGGAGCGATTTAAAGAGGCTCCATAATGCTGCCAGAAGATGGCGGCGTAGGCAACGTTACACTTGGATGTAACAGACGAGAAGTGAAAGATTACAGTGACAGTGAAAAATCAAGAGGTCCACAGACATTCATCTTTTCCGCTCTCAGTTTGTAGACCTGAGCTGTAACGAGCTGACGGAGATCACGCTGCCTGAGGCTCTTCCCCCCAAGCTTCAGGAGCTGGACCTCACCGGAAACCCCCGTCTCAACCTGGACCACAAGAGTCTGGAGCTCCTCAAGTAGGAACCCGAGAGGCTGTGGAATGAAGCATCTGCACAGAACTCATTTGTATTTGTTAGTAACGTTGTTGTGATGTTTCTCCTGCCCTCTGCAGTAACATCAGATGCTTAAGGGTGGATCCGTCCCCGTCTGCTCCGTCTGTGAGTGAGGGCCACGGGGCCCCTGCAGTCTGGAGCCACGGCTACACCGAGGCCTCCGGAGTCAAGAACAAGTCAGTGTCCCCCCTTGGTTTTCTGTCTACACTGTAAGGTGTCTTCCTTTGGATAGCCGGTAGCAGAGGTGACCTCTGGGATCAAACTATTCAGATCATTGAGTGTCTTTCTGTCATCGACCACGACCAGGGCGTGGCTGCTCGCGGTGAACGTCCCGCCATGTCTGTTTATTACATTGTTCTCCAAAACCACAAGCAAGCAGATATTTAAAATGCATGTTTTCTTAATGGAGTTCTGCTTTGATCTCCTAAGTTTGGACAGAAAGCCGCGTTGTGTCAACATGAAGCCGTGTTTGTTGGTCACTCGTTGCTAACTGGCTGGTCTGCTCTGTCGCTGTCAGGCTGTGTGTCGCTGCTCTCGCCCTGGACAGTTTCTGTGGCGTCCGTGAGGCTCTGTACGGAGTTTTTGATGGAGACAGGAACGTGGAGGTGCCGTACCTGCTGCAGTGCACCATGGGAGATGTGCTAGCAGAGGAGCTACACAGGAGCCAGAGGCAGGAAGACTACATGACCAACACCTTCCTCACCATGCAGAGGTAGACAGACTGACAGACAGAAACACTCAGGATAGTTCACAGCTGTTCCTCTGACCACAGCTTTTCTCCTCCAGAAAACTGGGTACCGCTGGCCAGAGGATGGGCGGGTCGGCCGCCCTGTGTCACATCAGACATGACCCGGTGGCCCCGGCGGAGCACGGCGGCTGCTTCACTCTGAAGGCCGCCAATGTGGGCAGGTGCCAGGCCGTTTTGTGTCGAGATGGAAAAGCTATGCAACTCTCAACCGTCCACACTGTTAAAGAAGAGCTGGAGCGCCAGCGGGTCCGCCGGCATAACGCCATCATCACCGAGGTAACGACAAACATTCAGTATAAGATGGAGTAATGGTGGAGGGATACAACTGTCAGGTGCTGCATCTTTGTGGCCTGAAGCTTAGATTTGAATAATCCACTGAACTACAAAATCAAAGGAACAAGAACCAAACAGATGTGAGTTGACCGTCTTTGCTCTCTGCAGGATAATAAAGTCAGCGGTGTAACCGACTCCACCAGAATTATGGGATTCTCCTTCCTGTGCCCAGCTGTGACCCCCCGACCTCATGTCTCCATGGTGACTCTCACCCCACAGGATGAGTTCTTTCTCCTGGGCAGCCGGGGCTTGTGGGACATGTTGTCTCCCAGCGAGGCGGTGGAGGCGGTCAGGAATGTTCCTGACGCTCTGGCAGCTGCAAAGAAACTAGTGACCCTGGCTCAGAGCTACGGCTGCTCCGACAGCCTCAGCGCTGTCGTCGTCAAGCTCAGTATCACTGAGGACTGCTGCTGTTTCTGCGAGCCGCCTCCACCGCCCCCCAGCCCGGGCTTCGGTGCACACACGCACACCAGCACCCACCCCTACTCAGCCAGCAGTGATGGCAGCATACCGCTTCCACCAGCCTCCTCAGGAACAGTCAGCGAGCTGAGCAGCGAGTTCAGCACATCAGAAATGAGCAGCGAGGTGGGCTCCACGGCGTCCTCGGAAGATCCTCCTCCCCAAACTGAGCCGCTGCTGTCCCACCTGAGCCTGCCAGGGCGGGCCTGCGTGCGACGGCCTGCCTGTGGAGGTGGGAGCTTCCAGCGACAGTATTCCGGAGCGCTGTCTGACAACGGGCTCGACAGCGAGGACGAGGAGCCCATCGCTGGGGTGTTCTCTAACGGCAGCCGCGTGGAGGTGGAGGCTGACGTCCACTCTCTGCATGGCCGGGACTGCTCTGCCCCCCAAACACACTCTCACACAAACCACAGCACAAGCATTCCTCCCGCTGCCGTCTCCAACCACGACCCTCCACCTCCAGTCTCCTCCCTGGCGCCTTCGCCTGTCTCTCCGTCCTCGCCCTGCCTCAGCAGCGACACCCGGTCTGGAACCCTGGGCCGCCGGGCTCGAGCTAACGGCTCCGTAGCCTGCCAGGCAAGGAACCAGGACCTCATCGAAGAGGCAGCCGACGCCCCTGTCAAGAAGCAGGGCGGCTACTTCAACGCCCCCGCACAGCCAGATCCCGACGACCAGCTCATCATCCCGCCGGAGCTGGAGGAGGAAGTCCGGCAGATCATCCAGCAGCAGCAGCAGGAGCAGCAGATGCAGACCCACAACCAGCAAGCACACGCCTACCAGAAACCTGCCGACTACTTCGTCACGCCTCTCTGACTCCCTCCACCACACCGGGCGTCGCTCTCATCTCAGATTCAGGCGAGTTTCAGGGACGAGAAGTGAATCAGGACCGCCATTCTGCACCTCCTCCTCCGAAACCTCAGAGGGTTCTGAACACGCTAATGGACCACGGACTGATTTTTATTTACTTTGTTTTCTACTCTTCGCCCCAGGAGACACAATGCAATTTTTTATAACACTTAACGTTGATTTAATCACGTTTAATTGATACCATATCTTTGATTTGAAGAAGCATTTTAAATGCTTGTATTAGACTTTTGAATTAATTCTGTGTGACGGTACTTAGAGATACGCACCGCTGTGTTCTTGTGTTGTCACAGACATTTCCTGTTAGTCATGGCTGCTGGCCTTACAGTTGTCGGAGTTAGTAAACTGTTAAACTAACTCCTAGGAGTTTAATACTTTTAAGTGACCTAGTCACTGGAGCGCGCTAATATTCTCTGAGAGAAAAGATGATTATTTCCGAAGGCTGTTATTCCACGTTCATGTTCTCGGGGGTGGGCCGAGTTGGGAGTGGTGCTGCGGTGGCGAGTAGGTGCTGAACGGGAGGATGCGACACTTTTACCAGCTCAACGAATGTTCTCAGAACAGTTGCAGACTTCTTAGCAACAGCGAACCGCACAAGAGAGCTACTTTTGCTATGTAATAAATTAAAGTTTTCAGAAAACTGCAACACCACGGAGGTCATGTTTTCAGTGGCGTTCGTCTGTTTGGGGTCAGCCATCACCGGGCTTGTTGGAGGGGCGGAGCCTTGGCCGAGGAAGAACCCTTAGTCAAAGCGCCGCCTGGGGGCAAAAGGAAATGACATGTTTGTTACACTTGGTCCTCCCCTGAGTGGGTCGACTGGATCCGTCCCAGATTTAATCAGATCCTTAAGAACTAGGAGATGAGTTACTGTGAAGACCTGAGTTTTTGTCAAAGGCGTTACCGTGGTGAGGCGGTCATGTTTGATATTTGACCACAGAACAGGGACTGGACTCCACATGGTCAGATCTATTCTGGGCTTCAAATGTTTGGTTAGACTCCCATCCTGAAGATGTGTACAAGCTGAATTTAGTCGCCCACACACACACACACACACACACACACTCTGCAGCAGGTGCGACGGTCGTCTGGTCAACCAGGACCTGAGCGTGAAAGCGCCAGGGACCACAAGTTCTCCTCTGTGGAAGTCCTGAGTGCCTCCAGTTCCAAATGCTAAACCCATCACGCTAACGTTTCAGCCTGATGTTAATCAGGTCTGTGTGAATGTAGCGACCCGAGACGTTGACGGATCAGAACCAAAGTGTCCAGGATGGGGGCAGCTGGCTGCACAACGACAAGCGGCGAACATTCATTCCTCCCCCCAGTCTCGCTGTCTTTGTGCTCTTCTACAATCGCCGCATTGTGATGTCTGCGGCGGTATTTTTGGAGCGCGGCTCGTTACCTCACTGGTGGGTTTCTCTTGTTGGTAAATATGTCGTAATTGAACAATGTGTCCTCTGTGGCCCATCGTGGGTCAGTGCGGAGGGGGTGTGGAGCAGTGGGATCATGGCTGGCAGGAGTCCGCTGGGTGGGGGGTGGGGGGGCAAGGAGTGACCAGAACAGCACAAGGGAAGTTTGGCTGGAAAGAACCCAGAAGCAGCCAGATCAGCGGTTCACCACGTAAAAGATGGCGTCCTTTGATGGCTCCTGTTGCCCTGACCTGAAATCAACCAAATGCATCCCGAGCTCCTGTCCAGGACTCCGGTGGGAGGTCGGCCTCACTGGTGGCACAGCCGGGGGCTCGCCACCGCCGTGGAGATGTGCAGGATCTCATCAGGAAACGTTGGTTTTAGCAACCAAGTCAATCAGAAATCAACTTTTTTTTTTAGGTTTAATGAAAGGTAGCCCGTATTTCTGTGGGACTGAAGCTTTCTGGCAGAAATCCTCCAAGATCAAATCCTGAAACTGCAGGTGTCCTGAGGTCTAATGCCCCCTACTGGATGTTTCATACTTATCAAGCCAGCATCTCAGGTGGAGTCACATTGTTGGTTTATTTGGTGAGAAACTTTGTCAAACCTGATAAAACCAAACCTTGATACAAAAACATGGATTCATATGTACGTTACACACATTCACAAACCACAAAAACTAAGATTTATCATTTTAGACAGCGAGTGGCACAACAGACGGGTGAACTAAAAAATAATGTTTATAAGACAAATATTAAAATGTTCTAAACGTGGTTCCTCCACCAGGAAGTTCTCTAGTCACCTGCTTCTGTTCAGCACGATTTGCTCAAACTAGCAGGAAGTGTTGAGGACCAGAGCCCCCGGCAGATCTGGAGAGCCTGGTTGATTCCTCAGAGTGGATCCCGAGGATCCCAGTGGAGGTCGGGACTCTTGACTGTACTTCCAGTGACCAGAGAGCCGGGTAGTTAGTGGCAGGGTGGACTCGGATCCTCCTGAGTGGGACGTCGGCCCCCTGCTGCTCTCTCTTCATCCCCAAACCCTTAAATCCAAGTTTAAGATGGCAAACCAGAACTGTTAGTGGTTTTTAACTCAGATTATAAAATTTGTCCAGAAACAAAAGTCTACAAGAACCTAAATGTGAGTTTGGGTTCAAACACAAATCGATGTAAAGATTCTGGAACTGCCGCAGATCAGAACTCCATTCAGAAAACCAGCTTTTTAAACTGTGTTTTGAGGACAGGTCTGCCTGTGCGTGAGTATGTACTCTACTCGTCTGGTCTGAGCATGTGAGTCCCTCCCCCTCACACTGAGGTGGTTTCAGGACTCAGCGGCGCCCTCTGTGGGTGGGATCGAGGCTGCTGCCGCTCCACCTCACGCCGTTTCCGCTCCTGCAGGTAGTGCTTCACCCATCGGATGGTTTGGATGGTCAGAACCGTCCCAGCGGTGTACAGGATGGCTGTGATGATCCCGAACAACGCCACTGCTGCGTCCGCCCCGCTGACATCACAGTTCATCCAGGTGTACCCGTTGTGTGAGTACAGCCGCTCACGCTGCTGACACACCTCCGTGGCGTTGACACTGATGATGAAGTGCAGGTACAGACCAATCGCCACGATGTATGCCACAGCCCCTACTGCCTGAAACAACAGCGCTCCGATCAGAAGCTTGCGGGACATGAGGTGGGGGGGTTTGCCCCCGGCGACCACGAAAAGCAGCGAGACCACGCCCATGGTCAGGCTGAAGGCGATGCCGCCGTAGATGCCCGGCGCCCTCATCTGGCTGTACTGCATGTCCAGGTCTCGCACCTGCTGCAGCTGCGTCCCCTGCAGGTTGAAGTTGGAGTTGATGTTGAAGCCCCCGAGCCCCCCCATCGAGGACATGCCCGACGTCACCATCTGGGCGGCGACCACGCAGATCAGGACCAGGCCGTTGGTCAGGACGGAGCAGATCAGGACGACGCCTGAGAGGAGAGGGAAGTCAACACCGAAATCATCCGGTCAAGCAGTGATCGGCTCGATGGGTTCAGATCCGCTTCACTTTGAACGAGTCGTTCCTCAGGAGGAGTTTGGTGGAGACAGCAGAACTTAACTTCAGGAGAAATACACGAGTTATGAAAAACACCTCGTTGCTGACATGCTAAGGGGCTGTCCCAGCTGACCCCCATGACTACCCCCCCCCCCCCCCGGGTTGTGTTATTAACGCTCTGAGGGCTGTGAACTCAAGTTTGCTGCTGCTGCTGCTTAACAGAAACTGACGTCAGCTCCAGAGAGCAGGAAGTGAGCCGAGGAAAAACCAGTCCGTCCAGTATCCAGACTGAGCTGCTGGTTTCTCCTCCGGACCGTCTCACCTCTCCTGGAGCACATGTGTGTGCACTTGGAGTCGTGATGTTCCCGGTGCTCTGTTCGCACCTCCCGCACATGCTTGGGGGGGTGGTGGTCCGGGTCTCTGGGGTAGTAGGGGGGTCGAGAGGAGTTCCTGCAGCAGACCGGACAGACAGGATGAGCTCAGAGGATTCTACTCATCACCTGTTTATCTGTTGTGTATTCGTGTTGAGCTGGAGAGATGATAACACACTGTTGTAAGGAAAATTCACTTCAACCCACCTGTCATGTGATGACCGTCGCTCGTCATGTGACTCACGGTACTGCCGGGGATCCCCGTTCCTCTCCCGGTGGCCCCGGTTTGAACGAGGCGGGTGGCTCATACCTGCCGACTGAGATACAGAAACTGACCTTTGACCCGTGGATTTGAAACAACTCAACCGTTCATGAAAGTTTGGGTTCGATCAGGAAGTTCCGGTTGAAACTTCGCGGATTCGCGAGCTTCTGATGGTTTTAAGAACAGAACGTGGATGGACGAGAGACGCAAGAACATGAGACCTCGAGCTGTCCAGGTTCAAGCCTGAACGACAACAACAACAACAACAATAATAACAACTTATTTGTTATTGTTCTGGAAGGTTTAGGCAGCGACAGTGATTGAGTCCGAGCAGCCATTTAACGACGGTCCCTAACTGCGGGGCTCGAGCTGGTGAGCTAACCGCCCTCCCTCCACCGACACCCGTGGAAACGAGGAGGAAGAAGCCGCTGGGAGGCGAACAGAGTTGGAAACCAGACGTGAGCGACTGTGGTGAGCCAGTGGAACGACCCAGAACCTGCGTCGCTTCCGCTCGGAGCCTCAGACGCTTGAGGAGGTGAAAACAACTTCTCCCAGTTTAGTTCGTCCACCGGGTTTCAGTTCCAGAGGAGGAAGCAGCGAGGCGCCTTACCGTGAAGCGGAAGAAGGGCGAAGTCCGATTAGAAAGCCATCATTAGGTCAGGTCGTGTGTTGTGAGTCCAGGTGAACGGTCTCACCCTACCTGGAGGAGCTACGTCAGAGGAGGGCGGGGCTTTGGCTCTGGTATGTGAACCAGCTGCAGCCTCTGGTGAGCGGGAGTCCGGCAGTGCAGCCTCAGGAGCCATTGTACGTGTGTGTGTGTGTGTGTGTGTGTGTGTGTGGGGGGGGGGGGGGGGGCTGAACCGCCTCTTTCAAGCAAGACTGAGAGCAAAGCCCTCAGACTCCACATCCAAGAACCTTTTACAACCTCTCAATGGATTAACTTCCAGGTTGCAAGATTAAAGATTATAAATATATTTATTATTTATTTATTTCACAGGTGTCAAACTGGTCCAGTAAGGGCCGGTGTGGCTGCAGGTTTTCAATCCAACCCAGCAAAAGCAACACCTGATTCAGCTTAAATCAATCAAGCTGTGGCCTCACCGCTCATTTGTTGGATCAGGTGTTGCTTTTGCTGGGTTGGATTGAAAACCTGCAGCCACACCGGCCCTTACTGGACCAGTTTGACACCCCTGATTTAGATTAACTTTCAAAGCTGAAAATATTAGAATGAGTCGTGGACTGAAGTCCCTCCCCTGTTAGCGGACTGTTAGAGGACCTGTAGTCCACAAAAGTGACGTTTCCACGGTCAAAATAATGTCATTTACCAGTCGTTTCTGCTGAGGCGGTGAATTTGGTCCTATTTGCAGTTGTGATGTGACCCATAATGCACTTCGGGTCAGCCGCTGATGTTGATGGACTGTGTGGTACATGCTGCACACTGCTCTTACGAGTAGAACTCGTATCTCGGCCATCATAGTACTCAGCGCAGTGGTGAATCCGAATCATGGAGCTCTGAGTGTGAATCCTGCTGAGAAACAAACATGTTGATGAGATGAGTCCTGACATCTGCACAGCCCAGCAGGCTGTCTGTGACCGAACTGGGAGTTTTCTTCTTCTGTGAATGACTGAATCAAGAAAAATAGTCAGCCAGCAGCTGCAATGGCAAACGATGAATATCTAAGCTGACAATCGGCCAAACTCGGTTCGACAGGTAGAAATATTGTGTGTGTTCGGCGTTCCAGAGAATGGCGAGGTTATTTTATTGGATTTGTGCGCGTTGGCGGCGGAGTGGGAAGCTCCTCGAATGTGTGCTACCAACTCTGTCCGCTAGGTGGCAGCAGCTGGAATCAACGCCATTGTTTCAACCCAAACGCTTCCGGGTTGAGTTCCATAAACATCAACATGGGGACAAACATCAGGTCACTTGACGTAGTTTAACTTCATGTCTTCGCCCTGGTTGACATTGTAACTCCCCTGTTGCTCCGGCTCGCCAGCTTTATCCGCATTAAATAGCCGTTCTCCCGGGTCATGTGGTCGCTCCGGACAGCGGCCCTTGGCTGTAGAGGTCTGGCCGCTCTACGCCGCTCTCCCGCCGGCTACATTAGCTCCAGAACCGCCTCTGCATACATCCAGGGCCAGAGCCCCGAACCACGGATCCGGGAGTATTTCTACTACATCGACCACCAAGGACAGGTGAGAATTCGGTCTGGTGCCACAGAATTGAACTATTTTAATATGTACTAAGCTTTGATTGCGCGTAAGCCAGTTATAGAGGTCGAGGGTCCCTTAGATCTCAGGCTTCATCAGGTACTGTTTACATGACACCTGTAAAAAACCCTTGCTTTTAACGTCTTGGTTAAAACATCTTGAATAGTTTAGGTTACTTAGATGAGCTTGACACTCGCAGTCTGAGTGAAAATACGATGAAAAATACAGAAGACGGATGGTGGCGCTCACTGTCGACCTGTCACGGACTTCAGCAGTTATGCTAATGCTAATTCCTGCTAACACATGAGGCTGGTGGTGTCCGAGAGGGAAATGACAGACAAACGTAGATTTCTGAAGGACTCTCAAAGTTCTGTTTCATGGAGGAGTGGAGTTCAGTTTGGGGGTTTTAGGTGTCTGCGAATTACAAGTGTGACAAGTTGTAAGACAGACTGATAATTTAATGTATCATGCAGATTATCTTAGTGGATATTTGCAGCTGTAATGTCCCGGCGGCGCTGAACAGCTTGCGTGTTCTTTTGTGCTCCACCTGCAGCTCTTCCTGGACGACACAAAGGTCAAGAACTTCGTCACCTGCTTCAAAGGTACCAACACACGCAGGCCTGATTCTGTGTGCAGTGGGTTTTGCAGGACTGGCCGCCTGTCCGGGTGAGCTGCCCGCCGCCCAGCCACCGGAGCCACGAGCTCCAGTGGTAAAGATGGAGGACGTCTGAGTAAACGTGAACTAAAGAAAAGATTTTGCTCATCAGACGTGTGCTGCTCAGTCTGTTCTGAACTACACAACAACACGGTGGCAAATCTCAGTGTGACATCAGAGCTTCTGTCCTCGTCTGTCTCCCTCTGACCAGATAAACACTTCCTGGTCTTCTTCTTCAGTCGTCTGCGTCTGAACCAGAGTGGGCGCTACCAAGACGACTTCCCCTTCCTGTCTCTGTGTGGCAGGGAGAGGAACTTCCTGCGCTGTGATGACCGCCCGGTTGTCTTCACCCACCTGCTACAGGGAACCACAGGCGACCAGGAGCTGCTGTCTTTCTGCGGTGGGGCGGAGAAGCTGACAGCGGCGTTCCGTCCGGAGGCGTTGTACATGCATCCTGTTAGCGGACGCGTTTACCACCCCTGTTCTGAGCGGACCGGCGGCGTCGGACTGGTGAGGTCAGCCCTGGCCATCGAGCTCAGCCCGTTCTTTGTCTACGATGCAGAGCAGAGCCAATCAGGACAGCCGACGCATTTCCTGTGGGCGGGGCAGGAGCACACACTGACCAATGAGCTTGCGGGAAGCTTCCCCACAGAAGAAGAGAGCAGTGGGCAGGAGGGAGGGGTGGGTTAATGACACTGGTGGGTCAAAGGTCAACTGAGATGGGAACATATGTACTACCACTACTACTATTACTACTTCTACTACGACTGCTGCTGCTGAGCTCATGAAGGACTCAGTGGGACTGAAGCAGCTTGTGTGGTTGCCGGGGGTCTGATGATAGAAATGTCCTGATGCTGTAATTACAGTTCCATCCCTGACACCCAGACTGGAAGTGTTGTTGTCCTTCGACAAGTGTGTGGCGTGACGTGGGAGCGGAGGGCGGGTGAGGGAGCTACAGAGGCGGATGCTAACGCTGGTTATTCCTCTACGAAGGGTCGCTGCCGCCTTCTCATCTGGAACCAAAAATATTAGACAGAAATCATTTGTCAGATCCTAATGTGCACTTAGTAACCGTGGAGGTCACTTGGCCACGACCTTTCGTGGTACTTGTACTTCTGTTTTCAGCGATGCATCACAAGCGTCAAAGACGGCTCCTGCTAACCAGCTTTCATTTCTGTTAATATTCAGATGATCAATAAATCAAACGTCAGAGGGAAATCTAAACTGCTCCCCAGTAATGTTGCAGCAACTTGTATATCAAACAAAGGTACTTTTACTTTAACACATTGCAGCTAATAGTAACATATTTGAATGAGTGTTTGGGCCGGAGTACTTCTGTTAGTTCTGCTGTGATGGACTGTTAACTGGTGACTGAGTGGCACCACCAGGACCAGTTAACCCAGTAGGATACTGGCTAACACTGGCCCCTACTCCAGTAGCCCGAGTTTCCTCCCTGACAGCAGGGTGATCGCTTCTGATGAGTCAACGCCAATAAACCAGAGCACGAAACACAAACTTGCTCACACGAAGTTGTTTTAATAAAAAGAAACTTTTCAGAGAGCTCGTTTTCATCTGAAGAACTCCGAGTCGAACGTCTTTGAGCTGCCAGCGAGACCTCGGGATCCGGACGGCGAGCTTCCCTGCTGCCTCGGTGCGGAACTGCAAGTCCCAGAGATCCCGGCTCAGTGACCCCGGGGCCAGGGTCTGGGGAACATGGCAGCGCCGTCCAGCCACACACACGGGACCACGGAGCGCTCGGTGCGGGAGCGGATCCCGCCGCTGCTCACCGACCTCTACCAGTTCACCATGGCCTACGCCTACTGGCGGGCCGGGCGGCACCAGGAGCCCGCCGTGTTCGAGCTCTTCTTCCGCGAGAACCCGTTCGGCGGCGGCTTCTCGGTGTTCGCTGGGCTGCACGACTGCCTGCTGTTCCTGCGGGGCTTCCGCTTCACGGACGGAGGTGAGCGACCCGGACGGCTCCCCCTGGCGGGTCGGTCCCGGTGAACCAGAACCTTCTCATTATTTTTATTCTCATTATTGTTTTTCACCTCATCGGCGCGACTTTTCGTCCTCCGCATTCCGCCGCGGTTGCGCAATCGCGCCCCCTCGTGAGAGGCTCTCCGCGGGATCCCAGTGGGAATCGACCGTGAACTTTGAACTTTGGCACACAAGAATCGCTTTAATCTCCAGAACACGGAGCGACGAGAAGCTTCCACGCGTGTTCACGCAGCTGCTGGTGTGTGTGTGTGTGTGTGTGTGTGTGTGTGTGTGTGTGTGTGTCGTTGGGCTCTGGTATGTAATTTCACTAGATAACAGAAACGTGATCGTCACGAAACCCCTTCACGCATGCGCGAACGCGGGGAAGCCACGCAACAGAACGTCAAGGTTATTGATTGCTTATTAGTAGAATATTGTTTGTGTGTGTGTGTGTGTGTGTGTGTGTGAGAGAGAGAGAGAGTTTCTGTTTATTCGCGTTGTTGCCCAGCCGAACTGCGAGTCTCCTGCGTTGTTGGAAGGTGGATTTTATCAAACTAGATTTTAACATTTTAATTTGGCTGTCAGGCAATTAAAACATCTCTAATATCACATTTAAACTAATGAACCCACACATGAGTATAGAAGCACGTCTATATGTGTGTATATAAATACATACACACATATAGACGTGTATCTCTACGTGTGTGTGTAATACATGCCAATCCAGTTGTGTTCAGAATGTGAACAAATGAAGACCTCCTTCAGGATGGTTTTTTCATGAATCAACCAACTTGACGTTCCCTCCTGAGTGTCTGAGGTGAAGAACTTCTGCATTTATTATTTTAGAGGAAGATTGAGTTTCTTTCTTTTTCTTCTCTTAATTTGAGGCAGACCAGATGCAGTGGAGGCGAGCTGCTGCCCTCTGCTGGTTTGATTACTGATGTAATTTCTGATTTTAATTGATTTTTAGTGTTATTTTTTTCTGTAATCAGCATTTCCTTCGTCAGCCTAAAGTTTTTGCAAACCTCGTGTCGCTTGAAGGTTTTTGGATGAATGTCAAACATGTCAGTTGTGTTGCCTCCAGTCGGTAGAGGAGGGCTGCTGCTCTAGCGCCTCCTCTGGTCAGTCAGCGATCCTCCTCTGGACTGCATTCCCCTTGAGCAGCGACCAGGACAGCTTGGTACGGTGGATTGGCAACACTGATAGTGGCCGTTAGAGAGGAAAAAACACCGTTTCACGACCATCTTAGTCTCCTAAAGTGGACAAGAACTAAAACCACACGTCCTGCAACCGCCGGGGCTCTTAGACTCTGTGCCAAAGCTACTTTGGTGTCTTTAAAGTTGTACTTCTGTAGTCGACAGTTGAATTGTAGCATGAAGAGGCTCAGACTCGTCACAGCCGCAACCCTAAAAGTCTTCCGGCAGCCTGCAGATGAGATTAGGAGGTTATTAGATCAGTCTCCCTCCTCGTAAACATGTGGAGAGACAAGACACGTGAGCCAGAGAGGACACATGGAGGACAAGTGTGCTTGTGTAAGAGCACATGGAAGCTCTATGCCCTCCGTTGTTGATCTGAACGGCCAGCTGAGTTCCAGCTGTCCGAGTTCTGGTTGTGTTTCATGCAGATGTGGACTTCCTGCGCTCTGTCCTGCCCTCGGACACTGACCCCGCCTTCTTCCAGTTCCTGCGAGGCCTGGACTGCTCCGGCGTCACGCTCCGCTCCGTCCCAGAGGGCACTGTGGTCTTTGCCAGGGTGAGTAGCAGGGCTGTGCGAGATGGAATTCAAAGGTCAAAGGTCAAAGGTAGCATGTGTCTTAATCATGTGCAGGTGCCCCTGCTGGAGGTGGCGGGTCCGCTGGCCGTGGTTCAGCTGCTGGAGACCAGCCTACTGTGCCTGGTCAACTATGCCAGGTAGGACGAGCCGGAGCTCTGCTGGGAAGCAGAACGTCTCAGTCCTTTAACCGCCAATAACCACATAACGACACCCACGTTTGCTTTTGGTCCAGGACGAGTCTGGAAAGCGCCAGGTCAAGCTCACGGTAGCTGATCAGATCCAAACTCCGTTCAGAAAACAGGCCTTTTGAGACTTGTTTGCTTGTCATCATCCTTGTTCAGGATCGCAGCTTTCACACTTCCCAGCTGCGCGTTCAGACTTGAACGTCGTGTTTTATTAGCGTGAAGACGTTTTCATCCAATCCAACCAAGATCCGCCTGTTTCTCCTCTTCTTCCAGTCTGGTGTGCAGCAACGCTGCCCGTTTCCGCCTGGCGGCCGGCCCGGGGAGGAGGCTGATGGAGATGGGCCTGCGCAGGGCTCAGGGACCAGATGGAGGACTCACTGCCTCACGATACACATATATAGGAGGTGACTGCGGCGTTGTGGCTCGCTGGTCGCTCACTCTGTAACGGCTCGTGTTCACTGGTGAATCTGTTTTGTAGGGTTTGATCTCACCAGTAACGTTCAGGCTGGTTTCCTGTTCGGGATCCCCGTGGCAGGGACGATGGCGCACTCGTACGTCACTTCCTTTACCTCCCTGGAGGAGGTGTGGCCACAAGTGAGTGTTCTCTCAGCCAATCAGCTTGCAGCAGGCAAACATGATCCTTGTGAGAACTTGAGTCCGTGTAGTGAGCAGTGACGTCTGAATCCTTTCACACGATGAGAGAACGCTCCTAGAGCCACGCCTCGACCCACCATCAGCATGTATTTGTCACAAATATTTTATGTTGTATCTCCAATTGAAAATAAGTGAACATTCTTCATTCAACCCGACACCAACTAACATGCAGTACCTGCATTGCCCACCAGAGGGCTGCAGCTCACACCGTAGGGGTCACTGCTGTCTGCAGCGTAGGCACCCACTCCAGCCACCAGCGAGTAGGAAAGATGTTCCTCTTTGTTTTGATTACTTGACAGTTTCACAGGCTAAAGTCAGAGTTATGTGAAGTCTGGAAAGTTTAGAAAATGCTCGATTTTCATCCACTTACTTGTCAATAATGCTGAAATTGAATAAATCCCTCCTTTTTTTAATCTACAAAATCACTCGTTGCCAAAAATCTTCCAAAAGTTGATTTTGTGTCAGGATTCTCCTCCTGACCCGGACGTCAGTGAGCACCAGCTGGTAAACACAAACTGGCCGTGGGTCCAGTGGTTTACTAAACTGTGCGTTGTTCTGATCATTTTTGTTATCAGACTGTGGTGGCGATGAGCGGAGACTCCACCCCCGTTGACTTCATCTCGCTGACGAAAGGCTGGCTGAGCCGTGTGTGTGAGCTCCTGGGGGCGGAGCCCGGGAAGATCCGTGAGGGCGAGCTGGCTGCCTTCCTGTCCTACGCCATCGCCTACCCCCGGAACTTCCTCCCTGTGATTGACAGCTACAGTGTCAGCTGGTAACTCCTGATGCCTCCGTACCGTGGACGTGATGGAGCTTCTCTTTCTTTTAAACTTTATTTATAACAATAAAAGAACACAAATGTCTGGCTTCTGACATACCGCCAATCACGCCATCACACAAACACAGGAAACTCTCTTCTTCTTCTGCTTTGAAATTACATTAATTGGAAAATTCAAAACCACAGAAAAACCCCACTGTGTTGTGTTTAGGTGTCATCACATAAAAGCAAACCTCAGCCCTGACCTGGACACACGGTGGTGTCATCCACCAGTCACCTTAGATTCTTCCGTCCCGTCCCACTAAGTCTGTGCTCTGGTTACTGCAGCAGCGGCCTGCTGAACTTCTGCGCCGTGGCGCTGGCACTGTGCGAGCTGGGCTACAGGCCGGTGGGGGTCCGGTTGGACAGCGGGGACCTGTGCAGGCAGTCAGTGGATGTGCGCCGGGTCTTCAGACTCTGCAGCCAGCAGTGAGTGAGGTGCCATGTCGCGTCAGCGCCTCGGTAGAGGGAACAGAGCTGATTTGATTTGTGTCTGCAGGTTCTTCATGTCTGTCTTTGATTCTCTGATCATCGTCGGGACGAATAACATCTCAGAGCAAAGCATGGCGGAGCTCAACAAGAAGGTAGAACCCTCAGACCCCGCAATGTGCAGCCCGTGTTCTCACTTCTCTCTGTTCCGTGATGACCCGTGTGTGTTTGTCTCAGGAGAACGAGATCGACGTGGTGGGTGTAGGAACTCACCTGGTCACCTGCACCAAACAACCCTCGCTAGGTTGCGTCTACAAGGTGGTCTGACCCGCACAGCAGCCCTCGGTGCTTCTCCTAATGGATCCTGTTAATTGTGTGTGTGTGTGTGTGTGTGTGTGTGTGTGTGTGTGTGTCAGCTGGTGGAGGTGAGGGGGAGGCCAAGGATGAAGCTCAGCGAGGACCCGGAGAAGAGCACCGTCCCGGGGAGGAAAGCTGTCTACAGGCTGGTCGACGCTGACGGTGAGAACCACAGCTACTGTAGGTGACTGTCACCTCATGACGGGTCATAGGTCACTGTGAAGACTGAGAGGTTACCGTGGTGAGGCGGCCATCTTTGATAAATGGTCATCGAACAGGAAACTGTAGTAGCTGGACTCAGCATGGTGAGATCTTTTCCAGACTTCATGCGTTTGATTGGAGGAACTCTCATTGCGCCACCTTGTGGTTACGGGACGTTGGCCAGATGTTACAAGCATCATTTGATTGACGTGTAGGTGCGAGGGCCCGCCCATCAGGAGTTGTTTTCCCTGAGGTTTGGCTCCTTTTAGTGGAGGTATTAATAAGTGTCTTTGACTCTAATTCTGTTTTTATAGAAGTAAAATAGTCATAAAAAGATACACGCAGGACAACTGCAAGTTTTAGTACAGTAGTACTCAGCATGGAGAAACTCGCCAGTAATCGTTCCATACTTGCTGTAGGACCCGTAGGTTTATTTCCTGGTGTCTGTAGACCTGGTCGGGCTCTGACCTCTTGTGTCCTGCAGGTCATCCCTTCCTGGACCTGGTGTGTCTGGCGGGGGAGTCTCCCCCCGTGGCAGGGCTCCCAGTCAGCTGCCATCCTCTGGGCTGTGACTCCTCTCTGTCTGTCACTCCAGCTCAGGTCACCTGTCTGAGACAGGAAGTGTTTACCAAAGGACAGGTGAGTGAGGGAGACACGCGAGTGTGCGCACGTGACTTCAACCTCATCATGAAATACTGTGCTGGAAGGAATATTGCAGTCTTCAGCGGTGCTGGACTCTGTGGGTCTTCATGAATGTACCCCCCCCCCCCCCCCCACATCTGGCCAGGTCACACACCCTCCATGCAGCGCTGCAGAGACCAGGGCGAAGGTCCAGGCGTCCCTCCAGACCCTCAACCCTCGACACACCAGGCTGCAGGAGCCTGACGCTTACACAGTCAGTCTCCCTCTCACCGCTCCTCTGCATGCTTCAGTCGTTTCTGTTCCACAGTCTTTCCTCTCCTCCTCCCACCAGGTGGCGCTGTCAGAGAAACTCCACAGCCTGGTGACGGAAACCCGAAGAGGCAGCTCCAACTACAGCAACTTCCTCTTAGCCAACTGAGGAAAAGGTTCTCTCCATCCCCGATTCATCGTCTCACCTCCTGGACTCGTGTGTCCCCCAAAGTGCCTTCCAGTAAAATGCGTGGCCTGACAGCTAAATACAGGAAATACCAGGAAAAAATTGGATTCCTATCAAACTGGTTAAACTGGTTTTGTACCTCGAAGAACCCAGCAGGGGGCCACTGAAGCAAATGATATATCCTGCTGATTGATTAATTGATTCTTCTTCTTCTACTATATTATTTACCAAGCGTGACGCCCAGACACGCAGCGTGTCAGATCCTCCGACTGCTGAGGAACTCCCTCCTGATTCTCTCTGTGTATTTCTGGTGCATCGAGCGTTGAACCCAGAGGGTGTGAGGACCAACGCTCGGACAGCAATAAATTCATGTCTGCGATGTCTCCTGACGAGTCTTGGTTGTAAATGTGGTGGATCATCAGATGTGAGTCCAGCACGCAGCGAGCCGCTAGCCGCAACGGCACGTTAGCCCTCCTCAGCGGTGTGGGAGCTATTAAGTTTGATTTCGCTCGTGACACAGGAACACATCCAGCAACGGAGACTTTTGACTGACATCATTTCCAGCGTCTTATTAATATATTATTGCATAGACAATGTTAGTCTTTTTTCCCCTGCTAAGCTAGCATGAGCTTCTGTTACCATCAGCCCAGCCACGGAACCTGATCGTGTAAAAGTTTTATGTTACGACCTGCTGGGATTAACATCACCGGGCTCAGCCGGACACCTGGGAGCCGTCTTTCCCTGGTTCTTAGTTCAGTTTTGCCTTTTCTTTTATACAAACACCTGAAAGCAGCACAAAAGTCAGACGTCTTCCACCAGCCTGATGGCATCTTAACAGGTCAGAGGGTCGGAGCAAGATGGCGGCAGGGACGCGTGGCACAAACCTGCGGGCGGCGTCTGCTGTAGGTTTATCTACATGTGGCCTGCACCTGTGACGGCTGTGGCTCTGATTTATTCAGAAGATCATTGATGCCTCTTCTGTAGTTGACTGTTTGAGGCTTCTGGGGCTTTTTCTGACTTTGCTCCTCTCGGAACATCCCCAGAGACCCCTGCAGGTCCCAGGACCTTCCTTTGAGAACCCCTTGGTGCAAAGTCACAATCATTGTGTTACATTTCCTCGTTAGTGATTGAAAGCTTCCTTGTCGGTTCACAGGTTTAATTTTGGGTGTAGATGCAGCAACGGCAGACACAACAAGCTGATTGTGTCCTGCTTGATAACGACTCTCGTCCTGTTTGTGCTCGACCAGGTTTTGACTCCCAATCCGGCTCCAGCTGGTTCAATAATTGACTGAAAACCTCTTCAATCCCTCGATCACGAACCCTCCTTGCTACCGAAACCTCCATCCGTCTGCTTTTTTGCTCCAGGACACGTGAGAAGAGTGTCCCGGCGCTGTGATTGGTTGCCAGCTGGCCAGTGGTTGTAGCAGCGTCCACACATGTGGAGCTGATTAGACGCGGAGAGGCTGAAGTCATCCGGCTGGATGGACGGCGCTGCACTACACGCCTGCTGTCTCGAACACTGATTCAAAACAAAACTGCAGCAATAATGTCTGCAAGGAGAATGTCAAGAATCGAAAGCAGGCCAACCAGTAACTTTACAGCTGCTGTGTTGGTGTCATCCTGCCTGGGCTCCGAACGTCTCCCCGCAGGCCATCGGCTCTGTAAACAACCTCCATTTCAACGTCTGTTACTTGCGTAGCCATTAATTTGTTGGCCCCCCAATTACAGCTCTGATAACCCCATAAACAGCTCATATTAAAGCAGCAACAAGTTCCAAAGTGCGGCCGTAAAAAAAAGTTTTGGCACTAAATTTCAGTTCAAATTCCAGTGTTTTGAACAGACACACAAGCGTGCGCCAACAGACGCTGAGGCTCAGCAGCAGAACAGTGCGTCCACGCTGACTCGGCTGTGTGAAAGCGCCCCCTCTGGCCGCAAGCATCTAAGTTAATTACAGGGAAGACTGCATTTCCCATGAGCACAACTTCCTTGTGTCATAGAGGTGTGGGTCTCCATGGCTGGCTGCAGCACGTCTTCGTCTTGGCAGGTAAAGTAAAACGTATTTAGTGTGCAGGACGCATCGGTGGCCCTGCCGCCGGTTACGTGGATGGAGTTTGGGGCGAGTCCACCTGTCACCCCCTAAACTACGCTGTGATGGTCTGACGAGTGTGATGCTGAGAACGTGAAGCGCCTGACTGAGGTTCTGGGGGAAGTCTCACTTCCAGGTGTCTGCCAGGCTCCTCAGATGCTCACAAAAGCTCGTTCAGTTTCGTGCTTAACGAGAATTTTCCCCTCAAGACCAGCGCGGTCGGCTGAGCTGCACGTTGCCCTTTGAGAATGAGGGAGGCTTAGGAACAAATACCACAGCCGGATCTGAGAGGATCAAGGACGGCGTCGTATGGAAAAGACATGAACAACAGGAAAAGACTTCCGGCTCACGGTGGTTTGTCCAGAGGTAACCCTCCTCATCCTCTCAGCCACAGTCCCTCTGCAGCCATAAATAAATGTTTTGTGTTGCAGGTCAAAGTTCTGAGGCGCTGCATCAGATCACTGCACCCTCAGGAAAGTAGTTCCGGTCATGTGTCTGATTCTGAAATGACAATGTCTCGCAATGCAGGTTAAGAGCGTTCTGAAGAAATGTGTGTTTGACGAGCTGACGGAGGTGTTCATGCTAACGCTTCAATCCACTTCCGCTCATTGTGCTAAGCTAACTAGCGCTCAGCTCTGTCTTCTCCTCAGCTGCTTCTAAACGAAGATTGTTGTGAACTTACAAGGTCACAAATGAACTTTTCAGCTCCGAATGAAGCGGCTTCTCTGAAAGACACCTCAGGGAAAGCGTTCTTCCTCCAGGAAATCCTCCGAATCAAAGACTTCAGCAGGGAGGCGTGGTCGTTTCCCTGCAACCAGACCTTCGCCTTCGCCTCCAGAACAGCTGTGACACGAGTTTGCTCGATGTAAACATTTTAGCTTTTTATGAAGATGCAGAATATTGATCATTTACATTCGTGCCTTCCGGTAAAAATCTTTTTTGTTGTTGTTAGCTAAAATCCACTAAATATTCTGTTTTAAAATTTGAATTGAAAGCTTCGCCATCTGGAGGGACCTCTGCATCTGGAGTTGCAGTCACAAACAAAAACTTTAGTGGAAGTTCTGCAGTGGCGTCAGCAGCTTCTGAATCATTAAAGTGCAGTGTATGACTCAGTAAACCATATTTCTGGCCACAAAACTTTATATTTGCCTACAGAACGGTTCTGACTGATCATGACTACAAAGACTCAAGAGCAAGTCGCACCCCTGGTTTTCTTTTTCTGCTTTGCAGTTAAAACTGAACAAAGTCGAGTTGCTCGATCAGTCGGTCACCTTCAGTCCTCTGACCCCACAAGAACATCAGCTGATCACCAGGAGAACCTTCAGCAGCTGACGACCAGACAACATGACCTCTGCCGTCTGAACCACACTTGACCTCTGACATGACCTCCTACCGGCGGGGCTCCACGGGGTTTCCTCTCTCAGCCACGAGCTGCGCGTCTCCTGACGGACCGCGGGGGGCGCTGTGCTCGCGTCCCCGACACTCCTCTCCCTCTACTCCCCTCATCTTCCCTCAGATATACAGCACAGGAAAAAAAAATCGGATCAAGCTTTTCCGGTCTGCTGGCTCTAATTTCCTCTCAAGACCTCTGGCGTCGGAGGAGCCAAGCGGACGCGCAGGCAATCGGACTGAGATCCTGAACCTGGACGCGGAGAGGCGAAACTGGGGCAGCGAAGCCTTCACGCCCCTTCACGGTTAAAGCGGGTGCCTGCGTAGGATAATGCATCCTGTCGGGGGGGCAACGTGCTCGGGGAGGAGTGTGTAAGGGGAACAGAATGGTTCGGCGGATGGGAGCGCACACGGTTCTCAGCGCAGCCGCTCGGAGCTCCACATCCGTCTACGTGAAGCCGCCTCAGCGCGCCTGCCGATGCCCCTCTGACTCCTGGCAGTCCTGCTGCACCTCCCACCGGGCGCCAGTCCGGTTCCTCATTACATAACTCGACGTGTGTGTGTTGTTTGCTCTGAATTCGTTTCCCCAAACCCGGGAGGGGTGAGTTTACCGCCCCAGCGGCAGCAGCTGAGGACGCCTGCCGCGGCCGCGTCTGCTGTCGTGGACTGGAGGTCCAGCAGGAGGACACATTGAGGGTGGAAACCTGAGTCCAGTGGTGATGAAAACTCACTCCGTGCGGATCTCGCTGGTGTGCTGCCCGAAGCATCTGGAAAGGATAAGCCAGGGATCCACTCCCTCTCCGGAGGAGCCGAGGAGAGCTCCCATCCAGACGGTTCCAGCTCTGCTTCTCTCAGCTTGTGTTTGAACGTGGTTTGATCTCATTCTGTCTGTTTTTGGGCTCAGAGCAAGATTCTGCTCCTTGTATCTCTGGACATGCTGGGTAAGTGTGAGTGCAGCCAGTAGGTGAGACGAGCCTCCTCAGCAAGGAGAAGCCTCAGTGGAAGGAGGGCTTCCTCTCAGCGATGCAGTGAAGATGTGTGCAGCCAGGTTCAGCGGCTGCCTCAACGGCTGCGCCGAGGAGGCCCCTGCTGGGGCTGCTGGGCTGGTCGTGGTCTCCAGGATGCTGGACTGGTCGGAGGCGGGTCCCCGCATCCTCCACAGCTTGGAGATGGGCACAGTGATGACCATCTTCTACCAGAAGAAATCCCAGCGCCCAGAGAGGAGAACCGTGCAGATAAAGCAGGACACGAGGCAGATCGTGTGGAGCCGCAACCCGGACAAGATAGAAGGAGAGAGTGAGTAGCTCATCGCGCCCGCGTCTGCTTGGGACAAATCCTCTTTATTCACATGGTGAAATGTCAGATGGGGACGTGCTGAGGGCTGCAGGTCCTGCTTAGGACCTTAGACTCAGAGTCCAGAGCGCCACAACTACACCTCAGATTTTGAAAGGCGCCACAGTAAACATCAGTGACATCATCATACAGGCCCAGTAGAGCGTGCAGCTGTCACTGCTCAGAATCAGTATCATGAGGGAGTGAGATGGTCTCCATCTTTGATTGTTGTCATGTTACCTGCAGAACTTAGTCACATGATAGCAGGTGAGTGGGTTTGTACTGACGGGAGAAGGTGGTGTGTCGCTGCCAGAACGGTTCTGTGAGCCCGGAGAACTCTGCTGGTCTCTGGGGCTTCTCGCTGGGCATCATGGAGGAACATCCTCACAGACAGGAACGTGTCACATGACCTTTAGCCAGATGAGGAAGGCTGTGAGCTGAGGTTGAAGGTTCTGGAATAGAACTCAAGTTGAGACGTTGTTCCAGATGTGCGTAGGTGGAAATTAGACATTGAAACCTTAGTTTTCATTCGTAAGTTTGGTTTGCGGTTGGCTGCTGGATTTCTTTTCAATTTGATTTCATTTCTCCAGCAGTGAAATGCTCCTCCCGCCATGATGACCCTCATGATTTGATGAACTGGCCCTTTAAGGTTGACAGGTTTGCTCTTATTCTGCGTCTGTGTTTGCCTGGAAGAGCGACTGTCGCTGCCTGTGACTCACGTATCTGGATAGTCTGCGGTTCCTCTCCCCTCCCACCCTCCCCCGCTGCTGTCACGGCTGCCTTTGCGGACAGACAGATCACGACCTCGTGACCCCTGCTTCCTCCTCGCCAGCCTCCCAGTAGCTCTCCGTGGGGAAGAAAGTACTTACTGCTGCCACATGGATCCCCCAGCTTCCTGTCTGTCAGCCTGACACGCCGCCTGCCCGTCCAGCTGGCTCGCAGGCTGATCGGCAGCCTGCTGGGGCGGGAGGTGGTGGCGGCGGCGTCTCGGCCTGTTGGAGCACCACTCTGCCTGGCTGAAGGGTGGGGAGTCTATTGTTGGCGCCCTGGATTTTGTGGCCTGGGGGGAGGATTTGTTACAGTGTGAGAAAACTTGAGGCATTCACAACTGCCATGATAAGGCCTCCTTCTGCCTGCCATGTGTTCTCCTGACCCAGACGTGATGCTGGAACGTTTAGACTCCGCAGCCATAAGATCGAAAAGTTCAGCGAGGAGCCGGCCAAGTTATTTTTCCAGTTAACGGTGATTGAACTTGTGATAAATAGAGACTGCAGAAAACGTGCAACAGCAAAACGCAAAAGCAAATGAGGAGACCAGGGTTGTGTTGACCGCCATCTAGAACACGAGCAGCACAGCAGGACGCACGGCGGCGCTGGAGCGAGCTAGCAAGGAGGCTAGCTAGGCTAGCTGGCTAGGCCAGCTGGTCAGCAGGCGTTCTGTCACCATCCAGGGGCCGCACTGAAGTCACAGACACCAGAAACAAGGCGTCATCGCTTCAGGATGTGCCGTCGAGCTCAGTGAGCCTTATAGATGTTCAGGTTTGGAGTAAGCGAATAAAAATGTCCTTGTTTGAGATTGCAGGCCTTCTTCCTGCCAAAAACACTTGGCTAAACGTCTTGGACACGCGTTTCTCTCAGTTTGCTGGTGTGTTTTTATAAAAACTTCATATTTAAGGTAGAAAGCAGGTCACGCGTGTGGAGGTGTTGCTGTATTTGTCAGGCCTGGTTGCCTCCTCTCCCTCTCTCTCCCTCTCTCTCTCTCCCTCTCTCTCTCTCTCTCCCTCTCTCTCTCTCTCTGAGACAAATGGCTTTTGCACCCACAAGTGTTGTTACGTCTCAGGGAACCTTGGTCAATTATTAATCTCTAATAATCTAAAAACTGCATTAACAGCCCATTGGCTAATCCCAGTACGAGCCACAGCATGCATTAAACCGCAGCGAGCGCCTACACGACCTGATCACAGCTAATCTACACAAGCTTTCACACCGACGCGCACACACACACGCGCACACTCACGCACACACTCACGCACACACTCACGCACACTTTCATAACCCACGAATTCCTCTTTACAAACAGCCTCCCACTGGACGACCCCTCCAGTACATTCCAGGAGCTCGGCGGGTCTCTCCTCTTTATCTCCCACAGCTCTATCAGCCACCCATTTTTCTTCCTCCTCCTCTCTTATTTTCCTCCAGCTGTCTTTTCCCAATTTCCTCTCCCCCACGCAGCCACCTAAACACCCATCTCACTCCCAGATTTCTCAGACCTCCCGTTTCACACTCTTCATCCGTTTTCTTTCACTTTCTTTTTGACGTTCGTGGTGGAGGTCGTTCACCTGAACCTTTGGTCTCTTGTTCGGAGTCGTATTTATCTGACTGACCCTCGTCGCTGTCCCCCCCCCCCCCCCCCCTTGTTTTTGTAACCTGATAGTTTTTTTTTCTACTGTTTGCTTTCAAATTATGTTGCAACACACGCACTCTCTCTCCCTCTCTCTCTCTCTCCCTCTCTCTCTCTCTCTCTCTCTCACACACACTCACACACACAGGGTGGAATCAGTGTTTTCCTTTGAGATGAGCTCTTTGGCAAACATCGGGGGTTATTACATCCCGAGGCACAGGAAGTGGGGGTTATCAGGGAGTGTCTGACTTCCTGTCTCAGATTGAAGGACTCGCTGCAAGAAAACAAAAGACCCAGCATCTCCAGCAGGAAGCAGCGGCGGGGACCCCGAGTGAGGCGTGGCTGCCTGAGGTACTCGGGGTCATTCACACAGGTGGACTGTAGCTTCGTTAACTGGAGTCACGGGGACGCAGGTGCAGGAGCGTGATTACTCTTGATGTCCTCCACCTGTGCTGGAGGTCTCACCCTTACACCTGGAAACACCCACATCTTTGGCTTTCTATGAACGAGGCTCCGTGTCCTCGGTCTTTGCGCCAGGCTGATGCCAGTCATGATCTCGTGGTTGTGGAAACCTGAGTGACCCTGGGCGGTTGTCCTCCTGTGGGCGTTACTTTCCACAGCTTGGTACCAGGAACGCCCCCGTGGAGGAGGCCCTCACACACGGGGGCGTTGCTTCGCCTCCATGCGTGGAACAGGTGAAGAACATTGTGCAGTGTAATTAGCAGCAAAAAGACCCTCAGCTCCAGATCACCTGCTTGTAGGTCAGTGGTGCAAACGCTTCATCCTCCTGGAGAGCAGCGGGCTGAGAGGCTGCCTGACCCCCCACTAGCACACCCGCGGTGTTGAGCGCGGGCGCCAGGCGAGGAGACGCCGGTCAGACATGAGCTGTCCGTCATTTGGAGTCTGAAGGCTTCACAGCCATCCATGCAGGCCTGCCTGTGGACCGGCTCAGGAGGACACACCCTGAATGACCTTCATGTGTTCATGGACGTCAAAATGTTACTGACTTGTGGACGGACAAGAACGAGCCGTGTTTTTTCAAACCGTTTTACAAGTGAAAAGCGGGAGTGCGTCAGGTTTTTATGCATTTTTGGAATAAAAAGCAGCATGATTTGGCATCTCTCTCCACACCGTTCCCTCCGACACCTGTCGGTTCTCAACTCGTGGGAAACGCTGAAGATTTTTTTTCCTCTTCAACATCGTGAAAAGTTCGTTTGCCTCCTGTTGACTAGTAGCTGACATTTAGCTCCAACATGCTGCAGGTTCAGCTCATCATCCATCGGTCAAATTGATCCATGAAGCGTTTAAATGGCACTTCTGAGCTGTAAAAAACCAAACCAACAGAACTGACTCTAATAAGGGTGTTAATTTGTCATGCGTACATCTGCCTCTGTTAGCACCACCACCTCCAGCCATCTGGGCGGATGTCAGCAGCTGCACCAGGAACAGTTTGTTTCACTGGAATTAAACTGCAATTATCAGCGGCTGGTGGTTTCAGGTCAGAAGTGCACCGTCACGTGTGCGTTGCACAACTTTCAACAGGTCCAGCAGATTTTCTTCTCCGCTGCTTGAAGTTTTATTTCCATCGAACTGTTGACAGGATCTCCTACTCTGATGTTCATGTCCTCCGTTGGCCCGTTGTTTGATTCCCGTCACCAGCCGGCCGTTCAGCAGTGTGGCTGCGATGTTTACAGCCTGGACCCGGATGAAAGGCTGCTGCTGGGAGAATTATGTGTGTTTCTTATCTGTCTGTGTCTGTGTGTTCATGCAGTCACGGTGAACAAAGTGTAACGTTTGGCGAGCTGCACGCCTGTTGCCGCCTTCTTTTTTTTTTTTTTTTTTTTGGTCCAACGTTCAGACTAAATGGCAGGAAGTAATAAAAAGAAAAGCCAGAAAAAAACACATACCAGCTTTGGGGATATTTTTAAAGTCGGTGTGGAAAGAAAATCCGCTGAAAGTGGAGTTTTTATCGATTCATGCAGCTTTGTTTATTTAGAAATCAGCATAGAACCCAGCTTCTGACTGCGTGACTGTGATGAAAGGTTTTATGAGGGCTGGTGACATTTGGAATGATTGACAGCAGCGTGGATCCCTGATTCTGATATTAACACAGAAGCAAAAGGTTTTCTTTCAGAATTCTCAAATATGGTTTTTCTACAAAGCACATTTTTCTGTACTTGAACACAAATTGGAAAGTACAGGTCTGATCCATCGGCACAACCAGACAAGAGGATGGAGGCTCCTTTATGCTGCGCCAGGGAGTGGAGACCCACGCTACTTAGCTTAGCATCATGAATTGTGGTCAATGGGCTGGTTAGCAGGTTAGCTTGTTGGTCAGAATTGGACCAGAAACTTGACAAAGGTTTGTTAATGTTTGGGGTTTCTTGTTGAAAACGGGGAGGTTTCATCGTTTTACAGTGAAGCAGGAGCTCAGGTTCTCACTTGGCGAGGAACTCCGACATATCTGGTCCATGTGAAGTATGGACACATCGGAGGGGAAGAGTTCTCTCTTAATCTCATGCCAGGCCTGCTCCTGCTCGTCTCCACATGCAGGAGGCTCAGATATAAACCAGATTTCTCCTCTTGGCTGATAGACTCAGGGCTTCGAAGGCCTGCTGAGACTCCTGGCTCTGATAGAGACCTAAAAACAGACTCGGAGCATCTCTGGCTCTGCTGGTCAAATCAGAACTCCGTTCAGGAAACTAGCATGTAGCAGTTGGCTATCGTCTTTGTTCATCAGCCTCACAGTGTAGTTACTTCAGTATTGTTGAGGTCCGGCTTTTACAGTTAAATCAGAGTGAGATGGAAGTGTGGAGAAAAATGCTGCTACAGATTAGAAAGAGCCATGATCACCGGGATCCCCTGGATCACCGGGATCACCTGGATCTGCTGCGGTTGTCTCTTAAAGCTTCAGTGTTTCAGCTCGGCAGCATGTAAGAACTCAGTCTTTTACTTGTCACAGCAGCTTGCAGGTGTTTTCTAGGCTTTTGCTGGTCTCACGCTGCCAGGCGTCCCGCCACCCAACATTCGGTGCCATCCCAGCATTCCTTGTGATTCATTCAGATTGTGATTATGTGGCCTGATATTGGGACACGATCAATAGTGTTGATGTAATCATCATTCCTGTGGGCTTCTTCACGTCATATTTGAAGGAACACATTGAAATGATAACGTTGATGTGATATTTGTGGAAGCTGCAACAGAGATGTGTGATGATGGCTGGGATGCTTCTCCCGCAGCACAGTGCTTCATTTACAATCGTACTTTGATGGATATTTGACTGAACATTGCTTCTCCAGGGATGTTGCTCACGGATGTTTTGCTCTTAGAATATTTCCCTAGCTTTTGTACAGCCCTGACAACTGTTCACCTCAGCAACCCAACAGGCTGGCCTCCTTATATGCTTCCATCCTCCTGAGCCTGTAGCGTCCAATGTGTAGCTTGATGCTAGCTACTAGCTTGCTGCTATCTCACTGCTAGCTCGCTACTAGCTTGCTGTTGTCTCGCTGCTAGCTCGCTACTAGCTTGCTGCTGTCTCGCTGCTAGCTCAGTACTAGCTTGCTGCTATCTCACTGCTAGCTCGCTACTAGCTTGCTGCCAGCTACTAGCTTGCTGCTAGCTACTAGCTTGCTGCTATCTCACTGCTAGCTCGCTACTAGCTTGCTGTTATTTCACTGCTAGCTCGCTAGCCCCAGGTTTGTTCTCTCACTCAGATGAGGGGAGTTCAAAAGTGACAGTACAGGAAGAGCTGGAGTGGATAATGTATAACTTTGCAAACCAGATTAGATTAGTTAGATTAGATTAGCTAAACTAACAGAGGCGACACCTCAACACAAAGGCTATGAAGAGTGAAGACTTGTTTTTTGGGGGGGGGGGGGGGTCGAGCACCATAAGATAATCATGTCCTTGATTTGAATGTAGTAAAATGCTGCCTCAAGATGGCTGGGAACACGTGGAGTCTGAATATAGGGGTGATATTCTGTGTGTGTGTGTGTGTGTGCGAATGCTAGAGAATCTGTGTGTGTGTGTTCAGTGTGCGAATGCTAGAGAATCTGTGTGTGTGTGTGTGTGTGTGTGTTCAGTGTGCGAATGCTAGAGCATCTGTGTGTGTGTGTGTGTGTGTGTGTGTTCAGTGTGCGAATGCTAGAGCATCTGTGTGTGTGTGTGTGTGTGTGTGTGTGTGTGTGTGTGTTTGCAGAGGACATCTGTTATGTCAATAAGCGTGTTTTTCTTCGTGGGTGTGTCGACCGCTGCAAGTGTCAAAGTGAAGTCCTGCGTTCATGTCCCACTCTGTTAACCCTTCAGAGGCACAGGAGGATTTCGCTGCAGCCGTGATGCGCAGGGATCACGCCTGACGTGCAGAGGCACAGGAGCAGAACCGATATGTCACTCTTACCTGAGCACCCGATCATTCCAGATGTAGATGTCTGATCGTTTCTGCAGGTTCAACTTACACTCAGCAGACGAACTGAAGAACTGAACTCAGAGGTGGAGACGGACTTGTCGGTGATGTGTGAGTGTTGAAAGCCCTCTGTGAGGCAAATGTTCCCGGGCGCCGGACCCTCGCCTCCTGTAGCAACAACATCAGAGTCTCAGAGTTGCCTTTGATTAGCATGATTACCAGATGAAGTTCATTTCATAACTAAACAGAGAAATAAAACCCCGGTTCTTCAAAAAGAACAACTTCTTCGATGAGGACGACTGAGCAGCAGCGTCACTGGGATGACAACAGGGTGAAAACCAGCAAGAGTTTAATGGTTAACAGTTAGGAAGGTGCAGGGATGCTGAGGGTTTTTGGTATTTTATTAATCCTATCACGAGGTAGTCACAGTAACTTCATCCACATGTTGGATTTCAACACACAAGTTCTCCAAATACACATCTGTGGATTCACACTGAGTGACACGGACGCAGAGCTTCAGATCAAAGATCTCAAGACCAGAGCAGGATTCCCAGGTGGGGAACGAATGGCCAACCCGGTCCATCCCTGTCCTGAAGCGATCCCCGTCTTTAGAATCGGTCCACAATCTGCACCCGTGATCCTGAGTGTAAACCTGCAGGTCTTCTTCATGTTGATAATGAGTCAGGAATCTGCTCATAAACCTTGAATGAAGGAGGAGCGACTCAGTGAGCCGAAGGAGCATCTGGTGATTTTGTGGAAGTTAGCGAGGTTCGCTGCTAATCTCACAATCAGAGATTTAAGGTCAACCTCAGCAGCAGTAGCAGCACAGAGGGCTCAGTGTTCAGCTGAAAACCTCCAGAGACGTCGCAGCTTCCGACAGCTGAGCTGGTTTTGAGTTCTCTGGACTCTCACGCTGGCTCGCCACCGGCTCGGCTCTCCCGCTGCAGCGCTGGGTGTTTGGCAGGGGAATGAACAACGTGCCACACTGTGATTTATGGTTGTGCATATTTGTGTTCATGGAACACTATCCTTCCTTCCTTCTTCCCTCCTGCCCCCCTCGCTCCTCTCCTCCCTCCTCCTCCTCCAGTTGACATACGAGAGATCCGGGAGCTGCGGTTGGGAAAGGGCTCCCGGGATTTTGAGCGCTACCCGGAGGAGGCTCGTAAACTGGACTCCGCCCTCTGCTTCATCGTGCTGTACGGCCTGGAGTTTCGCCTCAGGACTCTCAGTGTTGCAGGTCAGTGTGTGTGTATGTAGGCTGTATGTATGTATGTAGGTGTGTGTGTGTGTGTGTGAGAGAGATTTACTCTCCCAGGAACAGTTTTAATAATCTAACATAAAATTTAACACAATCTAACACAAAACCACCAGCTAAAGAGAAGAATATCCCGTAAAATCTGACCTCTATCATTATGTGATTAGTCGAAGGGGTCCTGTGGAGTTTATGAGTGTTAGTCACTCAAACTGTGTGTGTGTGTGTGTGTGTGTGTGTTTTCTTGTACTTGCCACTTATTGAGGACTAGAATACGTATTTAACCAACAGAGTGAGGACATTTTAGCTGGTCCTCACATCTTCAGAGGGCCATTTGAAGGTCAAGACTTGGTTTTAGGGTGGAAGTTAGAATCAGGTTCAGGTTAGGTTTAGGGTCGAGGTTAGAATCAGGTTCAGGTTAGGTTTAGGGTCGAGGTTAGGGTCAGGCAGTCAGTTGAGATGTTTAGGGTTAGGGGGAGGGGCCAGGGAATGTATTACATCAGTGGAAGTCCTCACAAAGATATAAGTACAAGAGTGTGTGCGTGTGTGTGTGTGCTGTAAATCCTTCGAGTTCTTACAAAAGTGCTGGATACGTTTCCTTCCTCAACAAAAGTGTTTAGAGGGGTTTACCTCCATATTTACGAGCTGGCAGCGCGGCGCAGCCTCCCAGTGAGACCACATCCTCCAAACTCCTCAGGGTGCCTGTTTATCAAATAAGTGACAGCTGCTCGTTGCTCATAACTCTTACGATTACCTCCGACCGGCAGCACCCGATTACTTTCTCTGTCTGTCAGTCTTTCAGCAGGGTTACGCAACAATAAATAGATAAATTCTTGATCCCAGAGAAGAAGAGGGAGACCACAAATTCAAATAGAATTTCGGAGCACGCCCGTTTAAAAGGGCGGATTAAAAATAAGTGGTGAGTCTGCGGATCAGATCTGGTTGTGCTCGGGTGGCGAGATGCTAGTTTGTGCTCTCTTAGAGTTTGAAATCATGGATGAAAGATCCTGCTGAACACAGAAGCAGCGTGAAGGTTTATTTGAAGGCATAACATTTCAAAGTGCTTCACATGAAACATCTGTTTGTTGGGATTAATGAATTTGTGTGTGTGTGTGTGTGTGTGTGTGTGCGTGTGTGTGTGTGTGTGTGTGTGTGCGCGTGCAGCTTTCAGTGAGGAGGAGGTCAACATGTGGATCACCGGTCTCAACTGGCTGATGGTTGACACTCAGAGGGCACCTGCACCACAGCAGACGGACAGGTGTGTGTCAGCATGTGCGGCTGGTGTGTGTGTGTGTGTGTGTGTTCATGCATTTGTCTGAAATCGACCTACAGGTTCAATCAATCAAGTCGATTAATCAGGTAATCAGACTCAAATTTCATTTCCATGTATCGTTTCATCCACGGAGACCAAACCGATCAGGTGGCTCAAAAACAGGACCGTCACCTAGAATGACCCTCAGTCACCAACCTGCAGTGTTTTAACACAAAATTTAGCATTCAGAAGATTTCCAGGACCCGTTGACGGGTTTTGAGCTGCAGAAGAAGCCGTTATTAAGAGTTATTCTCTTGCTTCACAACGCGGATCAACAGCTGAGGAGACACCAGGAGCAGGTTGAGACCTTCTCTGCCCTTCATGGAAGCTAGCAGCCAGGTGCTGTCACCCGCTGAGGGAGGCGTTACACGGATGGAGTCCACTGATGAGCGGCTGCGTATGATATCTGCTTGTATCCAGAGAAGGAGTGACCTGGGGGGAAGGGAGTTTCTGGTCAGAGCAGAGGACAAATATTTGTTTTGGGATGAAAATATTTACCCGAGATGAACGTGCGGAGGCAGTTTTTGGCTTCTGTGGTGAGTCCGGCAGAACAGAGCGAGGCTGTGAAGATGTGTGGAGGGACAGACTTAAGTTGTTGACTTAATGTCGAGCTGCACAGGGTTAGACAGGCTCGGAGGAAACGGCTAAATTTTGCCTGTTCAGAAAGGAAGTGGATTCATGAGCTGACGTTTCACCTGACTGAATTAAAACAGAATCAAACTCACTGTTTGTCAAACTGACATGTAAACGATCCTACGTGGTCACAATGAGGCCACTGTCCACGCAGAGGCCTCCAGATGTTGGAGTACACCTGGAAAATGGAAGCTAGCAAGTTGCACTATAATTAGCAGTTAGCCTCGCTTGCTATCAGAATAAGTTGGCATCGATGAACGTCCAGTTCTGTTGTCGCAAAGTTGAAAAAGGGGTTTTGGTGAAATAGTTTTGTATTCAGCTCGAGCTTGAGATATTTAAATGATGTCAGTCAAGAAGAATGAAGCTTTTTAAAAATGTTGGTTGCTAACTAGCGTCTGCAGGAGGCTGTCGTGGACACTGAAGGGCATCATGGCAAAAACAGAAGCAACATCAAGCCTAGTTTGGTGATAGTCAACGAATTCAAATTCACCTGTGCACATCTTTAACTCTCCCCTCCCTCTCTCCTCCCCCCTCCCCTTAGATGGCTCAGGAAGCAGTTTGAGGTCATGGACCGGAACCATGAGGGCAGGTGGGTGACATACACTAATCATGTCAACACCCAGTCAAAGCCGTTTTCAGGAGAGTGATGGATGCCCGATGTGCCGCAGCAGGTGGTGTGTGAAGGTGAAACCAGATCCAGATGTCATCTAAGCCCCGCCCCTGACCTTCACCTCCACCCCTGAGTCTCACACGCTCTCTGTCAGTCGTTCTCTCTCCGTCCAGCTCGCATTAACGAGGCCAGGCTTCTGTTTGGCTGGAAGCTGCTCCAGGACAAACAGCCTGCCACTGCCTGATAAGGAGCAGGAAGTGATGCGATGGCCTGGGAGAGGGCAACTTCCTGCCTCCTGTGAAAATAGTTACAGTAGCCAGACAGAGGGGAAGTGGGAGGAGAGCCAGGTCAGACGTGCCAAAGACGGCGAGCGTTGTCCTGAAATCCTCGTTGCGGCACTGATGGATGCCACTTCCTGTATCCTGCTCATCGGCAAACGTGATTATTCACGTTACCGATCTCACCGATGAGAGGTTCTGAACACAATCAGCTCTGGCAGCCTGTGCACCAAAATGGACGCTCCTCAGCTCAGTCACGTACGCTGCACAACTTCTCAAATGCGTTTCCTCAAACTCTCAGGCAGCCGCTCATTCACGGCAGAGTAAAGTTGTGAAGTCCAACGCCATCGCGGGGCCAGGCAGCTCTGACTTTCCCAGCCATCAGCAGGAGCTGCGCTCGGATCAAAGCTAATTCCAGTTTAGGTTTTACAGTGATTTAATTGCATTAAACGGATAAAAATGTTGCCATGACAACTACATCAGGATCCTGATTATTACTCGGAATCACATACATACATTGGTATATTTGTCTGAGAAACAGCAGGGAAACCACCTCTAAAACGCCTTGTTTTCTGGATGGAGTTTGGTTCAAAGGAAAGACTTTCGATCTCTGTCTTCATCGGCCCTCATCCATGAACCCTCTGAGTCACAAGTTCTGCAGCAGCGTCCATTTCTGTCGTTGCTATGACGCTGGAACCACTGGTTTTTAGGAGTGCCATGCAGATGGAACCAACATCAAAATTAGCTGTTGTGAAAGAAATTAAACCACAGTGAAAAAAAAGAGAGAAGAGACTTTGGTTGTTTAGAGAGGGCGCAAATTAAAAAGCAATAAATTTTTTTTTCCTCTCTTCTTTTAGTGGGAATTTGTTTACAGTGACGACCATCCAAAATAATATGGAAGTAATCCATCAGGATGAGTCAGAGGAGGCTATAACTCTGTCAGGCTGAGGCTGTCCTCTCCAACCTCATCCCACCCATGACAACTTCACATGAGCCTCTTGTTCACGCTGTCACTGGCAGCTCTTCCAGCCCAGCAGCGCCACCTCCTGGTGGAACCACACAAACGGGCAGTGCCAATGGCTAATAAGCACATTTAGGGCTCTAAGGTTTTCACGCTCACGTTCCTAGAACGCTAGTTTTTCATGATGGGTCTGAAGCAGGTGACTGCAGAGGTGCAAACAAGGCAGTATTGGCTAGGAACACGGTGTATCTTACTGTGCAAATACTTGTGTCTTCTAAAGCTTTACTTCAGCATTTTACTGTCAAATACTTCTAGTTTTTTATGTTCTTTCCTGCTCCGAAACTTTTTTTGTTCGGGTCCTTTTTAGGATGAAAAACCTTTTCAAATTCTAAACGCTTGGACAGAGATTGGTTTGTGGTTATAGTCGGAGTTCTCCAGTCCACCACAGTGTCCGTCCATCCATCCATCCATCCATCCATCCATCCCCCCATCCATCCATCCATCCATCCATCCATCCATCCCCCCATCCATCCATCCATTTTCTATCCCAGCTTGGGCGAGAGGCGGGTTCCCCCTGGAAGGGCCGCCAGCCCGTCGCAGGGCCATCAGTGTGTTGTGGTGAATTCTACTCCGTGGCACTAATCTCCACGCACCTTGTGCTTCTTCTGCAGTATCACAGTGAAGGATGTGAAAGCGCTGCTGCCTCAGGTCAACTACCGAGTCCCCAACATGCGGTTCCTCAAAGACAAGCTGCAGGTCCGCCCCCAGAACCTTCCCAGCAGCTTCACTTGTTTCTTGGGCCAAAATACCAAACCTCTCTGTCCTCTCTGATTAGTTTTAGCTTCTTTAAAAAAAAAAAAAAATTGGCTCCATTAAATTATTATTAATTTTTTACTTCAAGGAACATCAGAATATTTTTTTTATGTAATTTTTTTTTCTGTGTCACGTGACCTTTGCACAGGAAGTGGAGGCCAGGAGCGATCTGTCGTACCCCAACTTTGCACAGCTCTACAGAACCCTGATGTTCGATGCACAGAGGAGCGTGAGTGTCCGCCTTGGGCTCGCACATGAAAACACAGAGTGCTGGTACATGTACTCAAACCCTGTACTTCTGTTAAAGTACTTGTACTCGACTAAAAGGCTCTCCTCAGACCTCCAGTCATGTGGGATTTGTTTCTTTACATTTAGGGAATAAAGAACCTCCTGTTGGTTAAACACCTGAAGGAAGAGATTTCATTCCTCACGTTAATGCAAAAAAACCTGCCCAACCTGAAATTTTCCGGAAAATAAATGTTGGAAACCACCAAGTGCAGGTGACGTGGGACTATAAGGTAGAACCTTGGCTGTGCCGGGTCAAGTTTCAGTGACCAATCAGACTGAACCATATTGAAGGTGTGTTTTCCATCCAAGCTTTGACAGAGCAACATTCCCAGTGTTGCCGGTTGTTCCGCTTATCTGAAAAACGGCGTAGGAGTAGAAATCCTGATGGATTCAACTGGGTCACGTGAGTCCAGGGTTTGAGAGACTGTCCAGCATGTGTCTGTCCACCGCTGCACGGGCGCTGTCCCACGCTCACTTTGTCCTCTACTGTTTATGCTTCACCTGGCTCCTCCCACCCTGTCCGTCACCTGGCTCCTCCCCCATTCCCAGATTATTGAACAGCTGGAACTCTCCTTCCCCCTGCGGTGAGTCCTTCCACCTCCTCCACCTCCTCCATGTTCCGTCCCTCATCCTCACATCCCACCAGCCCCCCCGCACGTTTCACTTTATCGACTTCTTCTATTTTCATGCCTCTGCCATGTTGAAAGTGCTCTTGTGTTTCTAGGAACGTTGACAGACCGGAGCTTTGTCAGATCTCCCTCTATGACTTCCAGAAGTTCTTGCAGATGGACCAAAAGGTACAAGAGAACATTCCAAACCTCCAAAATCGAACAGAAAACATGCTGCTTCCTCCTCACGTCTGTGTCCGGACTGCTCTCAGGAGTCCTGGGCGTCAGATTTGAGCCGGGTCAGGGAGTTCCTCACCGGCTACATGAGGGGCGGAGCCCAGCCTGAGCCCATGCTGCAGCTCGACGAGGTGATGAAATACAGTACAAATACACAAACCACACTGAACTAAACAGCGGGGAAGAGTTTTCCAATGTTGTCACTTTGATTTTCCAGTTCCTGACCTTCCTGTTCTCTAAAGAGAACTCCGTGTTTGACCCTCGACTCTCCCCCGTCGCTCCTGATGACATGAAAAGGCCGTTATCGCAGTACTGGATCTCCTCCTCACACAACACGTGCGTCTCCATCTGTCACGGATGTTCTCAAGTGTTCGCATCTCAGACCCTCAAATCACCTGAAGCGAAACTTCAGATGAGGCTTCACCGACTTCTCCCCACTTTGTGAAAGCGAAAAAACGATGAGACTCATTTCACCATCGTCTTGTCTGTAAATTATCACAAATAACATTCGGAATTATAAAATATTGAACGATGAAGCCCATCTCAACTGTGATTCCTGCATCAACTATAGCGCCGCTCATCTTAGCTGTATCTAAGCTAGCTTAGCATTAAACCTGGAGGCTAGGTTAGCTTCATACACAGTTGAGTGAAGAACTACAACAACAACTGGAAAGGAACCTGTGGTATTGATCAAATATTCATGTTTTTTAAACATATCGATGCAGAAGATAATGCATAGTTTATCCAGCAGTGAGTGACAGATGATATTTTTGCCCAGCAGCACTTCAGGAGCTCAACCAGCTGCCACCGTTGTCTCTGTCTAACCAGGGTGTAAGTCAACGTTAGGCTGAGCCAATTTACTTCTCTGTCAAATGTAGTGTATAAATACCAAGCTTTTCTTATAAAAGCGATATTTCTAGCTTCTAAATACTGCTTTGAATGTAGAAAATGTTTCATATTTGCATTGGCATCCATTGACTACCTGCAGTAACCTGAATGTGGCATCTTAGTTATTTGATATCAGCGACCTGGCAGCAAACGCTTGTTGGTGTGAATCTGTAATCTTTCCTGTTGTCGAGTCTTTTTCTCGGTCAGGTGAGTCTCGGTGAACTGGTGTCCATGCTCTCGTCCTCTCAGCTACCTGACAGGCGACCAGTTCTCCAGTGAGTCGTCTCTAGAGGCCTACGCTCGCTGTCTGAGGATGGGTTGCCGCTGCATCGAACGTGAGACCCTCCACAGTTGGAATTGAGATTAAACCAAAGCTTTGAGGGCTCACGCAGCCATGAAAAACCTGGATAAGTCATGTATTTTAATGTATTTGAAAAGGAAAACTTCCAGGCCTGGAAAACTTTTTTTTTTAAAGTAACCAAACCAGAAATGTTTGGAAATCAACTACCAAGTGAGAAAAAAACGGCTTTAGTTGATAGTGTTGATGTTGGTGCGTGCTTGTGTTGAATCTCATTCGTTTTAGGCAAATATGCGCTAGGAAATGTTGACCGATATCTTGGTTTATTTTTCATGAGTAAGCCAACATTTGAGAGACGTCATGAAACCTTCCCTGCAGACATGGAACGTCATGGCCATGTGCTGGTGGACATGTGTGTGATGTTTTGCTGCGCGTTGGGAAGTGGGCTGAAAGTGTGTCGTGACCTCAGGGTGTTTCTGACTGCAGTGGACTGCTGGGACGGACCTGACGACCTGCCAATCATCTACCATGGACACACCTTAACCTCTAAGATCAAATTCCTGGACGTGCTGCACACCATCAAAGAACACGCCTTCGTCACATCCGAGTGAGTCGGTCGTCCTGCAGCCTGTCACCTTCCCATGACGCAACAGCCTGAGTGTGACTTTCTCTTCCACCCGCTCAGGTATCCCGTCATCTTGTCCATAGAGGACCACTGCAGCGTGGTGCAACAGAGGAACATGGCCACACACTTTAAGAAGGTGTTTGGAGATCTGCTGCTCACCAAGCCGGTGGACAACAACGCCGAGGACCTGCCCTCCCCCCACCAGCTCCGCAGGAAGATCCTCATAAAGGTACACTGAGCATCGGACGCCAGGGCGCCTCCCACACACAGAAGGAAACAGCAAATGGAATATTTGGGTTTTGATTTGCTTCCTAATTGATTTCAATCGCGCACGTTCAGCACTGGTAACGTTCTCACCATCACTGTGTCCCAGCACAAGAAACTGGTGGAGGGAACCTTGTATGAGGAGGTGACGTCAGCCAGCTACTCTGAGAACGACATCAGCAACTCACTGAAGAACGGCATCCTCTACCTCGAAGACCCCATCGACCACGTGAGTGTGTGTCAGCGTGTGTCAGCGTGTGTCAGCGTGTGTGAGTGTGTGTGAGCGTGTGTGAGCGTGTGTGAGATGCCAACATCTTGGATTCAGTGTAATCTGAAGTCTGTGTCTCTGTGTTGGACTCACAGACGTGGACGCCACACTACTTTGTCCTGACCAGTAATAAGATCTACTACTCCGAGGAGACGTCCCACTACCAGACAGCTGATGAAGAGGAGGACGAGGAGGGGAAAGAGGTAAAGAGATGAGGATGATGATGGCGGGTTGACAGGTCTGAGTGCAGATGCTACAGATGTTGTGTCTTTGTCAGGAGTGTAACAACAACGAGCAGCACTGTGCGGAGCGCTGGTTTCATGGGAAGCTGGGCGGAGGCCGTGATGGACGTCAGGTGGCAGAGAAACTCCTGCAGGAGTACTGCGAGGGCGGGGCTAAAGACGGCACCTTTCTAGTTCGGGAGAGCGAGACGTTTGTGGGAGACTACACGCTGTCCTTCTGGTCAGTGACAACAGCGCAAAACACATTTTGGCTGCTCAGTCACGGCAAGGCCTCAGCACCTCCTGGAGGGATTCCTTCACCTTCACTCTCTTCCTCCAGGCGTTCTGGGCGTGTCCAGCACTGCAGGATCCATTCACGGCAGGAATCCGGCTCCACCCGCTTCTACTTGACTGACAACCTGGTGTTCGACAGCCTCTACCGCCTCATCTGCCACTACAGAGACACGCCGCTGCGCTGCAACGAGTTTGAGATGAGGCTGGGCAGCCCCGTACCTCAGCCCAACGCCCACGAGAGCAGAGAGTGAGTCTCCGCCTCTTTAATCCAAATACTGGGCCGTGATAGGAGGAGACCGCGCGACTGGTCGACCTCTGAGATGCTTCAGGTCGTTCATTCACACTCAAAGTACAACAGGACCAAGCGACCTCCAAGATGAATTGGGGATGATTTGACAGCAGCGGTGGAGGCGTGGCCAGAAGTCTGAGCGGCCGCTGCCTCTCACTCGCTGAGATTTAAAGAGAATAAACTAATCAGAATGAAATCGTTAACAATCATGACATGAACGCCTCATTTAAAAATATACATTTGAATGCTTTTACACATGTAATTATTTAATTATCTACACACTCATTCCAATTATTGTTTTTACTGTAATTTATAATGTGTTTCATCATTATTCGTGTGTCGTTATTGCAGGCTCGCCATTCTTTTTTGCATTTATATTCTGGCCATGGTTTTATTGGAGTCTGTTCAGGTCGTGGTTTTATTTTCTCTTCGTCGGTCGTCAGAGAGGAACTCTGTTGGACTCTGGAAGGAAGCCTTCCTGCCTCCAGCACCAAACTGAAGCTGCTCGTTTTCTCAGTGGAGTTTGGGTTTAATTCATCTCTGTGGGTTTTGTTGTCTCAGGATTCATACGTTGTCAAAGCCTAAATGAAGTTTTGAAAAATGTGTTTTAATGAATTTTGTCGTTGTTGATTTTTTTTTTTTCTATATAAACACAAACCCACGTTTTCTTTTGTCATGAAATAGTTGTGTGTTGTCCAGGTGGTACCACTCCAGTCTGTCCCGTGTTCAGGCGGAGCACATGCTGATGCGAGTGCCCAGAGATGGAGCGTTCCTGGTGCGGAAACGCAGCGAGCACAACTCCTACGCCATCTCCTTCAGGTGAAGCGCAGAGGCCGGTGTCACATGACCACAACATTAATTCGCCTGCTCGTTCTGAACGCCGGGCTTGTGTCTTCAGGGCGGAGGGGAAGATCAAGCACTGCCGCATCCAGCAGGAGGGCCGTCTCTTCATGCTGGGCAGCTCGGCTGAGTTTGAGTCTCTGGTGGATCTGGTGAGCTACTACGAGAAACATCCCCTCTACCGGAAGATGAGGCTGCGCTACCCCATCAACGAGGACACGCTGGACCGGATGGGCACCACGGTCAGGCTGGTTGAGTCCTTCACAGGGTCATGTTACCCGTATCAGGACATGTTAAGCATGTTACGCAAACGTTGTGTGTCAGGACTTCTCCTGTGTTTCCTTGCTTGAAGTATATTTTGAAGTAAATTTACCAAAATCTACTCGTGTTTGTAATGGAGAGCTGCAGCTAATGTAATTACCAATGTAACTATTTTTTGAACGAATGTGTCAAACTCAAGATGACACAAAGGTTCAGATAATATTCCTCATCGTGAGGAATCCAAAGAGGAGGGTGCAGGAAGCAGAGGAGCTGAGTTCCCGTGTGATGAGTTCTGTGGGAGCTTGTCAGCAGCAGCTCAGCTGCAGACATTTCTGTCTGTTAATAGTTTGAAGATAATAAAACTAAAATTCAAGAAAAGTGAGCGATTAAACTGAGACTTGGCTTCTTTTTTAAACGGCGCCAGGAGCTCGACTACGGGGCGCTGTACGAGGTTCGCACACCTCACTTCTACGTGGAGGCGAACAAGATGCCCACGGCACGGGTGAGTGACGCCCTCAGATGTGAGTGATTAGCATCCTTTGATCATGGCTAATTAGTCGATGACTTTATTCCTGTGCGTCCTGGTGTTCCAGTGTACGGTGAAGGCTCTGTATGATTACCGAGCTCAGAGGGAGGACGAGTTGTGTTTCCCCAAGCAGGCGCTCATCATCAACGTGGACAAGCAGGACGGCGGCTGGTGAGGGAGCTGTGACTTCATGTCAACATTATCCACCTCTTACCCGCAGATATTGACCTTCCCTTTAGTGTGTCCATATCAGTGTGTCTTTGCTCGTCATGAGGAAACAATGTGGTACATACATAGATGTTGTTCATTTGAAAAAATGTAGTTTTCTTCATTTCTGAACGTGTTTTTCAGCGTGTACAAAATGTGAGTATCATATTACAGTACAATGCAACACATACCAGCCCCAGACTATGAAGTCCCAGACAGTCTAAAACAGCACGCAACGGTTTGTCAGAGATGAGAATGATTGTTCTCGATTGGTTTGGTCTGAAACTGTTGAACCGGAGCTCCTGCTAGTGGTGCAGTTCATGTCTGACCTCAGCGCTGATTAAGTTGCTCTGGAATCTGGAATGTTCTTCTGATACGGTGCTGTGCAGAACCCCCTGCTGGTCGGTGGTGCTAACGTGGGTGTGGTCCGTAGGTGGCGGGGCGACTATGGAGGGAAGAAGCAGCTGTGGTTTCCAGCCAACTACGTGGAGGAAGTTCCCAGTTCTCCCACCAGAGAGCTGGATGAAGCGGTACGTTCCTGCTCAGCCATGAAGCAGAACCACTAACCGCCGCCTTGCCGTTCTGCATACCATCCTTTTGATTTCACTTTTCAGTCTGCAGAGAACAGTCCTCTGGGTGCGTTCCTCAAGGGCTTTATTGACGTGCCCACCTGCCACGTCGGTGAGTGTGGAGAACACATGCAGCTTTGGTTCCATCAGTGGAGGAGCTTAACGATTCCAGTGAGGAACAAAGTCCAGCGTAGCCCAAGTCACTCTGTTAGCTGGCGTACATAACCGAACCTCTGCAACAAACGTCAAGTCAAACCTGCCTGCCTGCCTGTGTGTGTGTGTGTGTCCAGTGGTTCATAAGGATGGGAAGAACTCGCGGCCCTTCGTCTTCACCATCCACTCCCAGCACTTGTCGTCTCACCCGGTCCAGACGCTGGACGTGGCGGCGGACAGCCTTGAGGACCTCACCTGCTGGGTCGGCAAGATCCGAGAGGCCACGCAGAACGCCGATGCCCGGGTCAGTGCGAGGGAACAGTCCGTTCTTTCTAAGTGGATGAAAGCGAACCGCTTTGAGCGAACATAAAGATGTAGTTCCCCCAAACCAGGAATGGTCCTGAGTCATCATGGCTGGTTGTCCTGGTGACTTTCCTGCATTATCCTGATGAATTTGTTATATTTGTGAATCTTATTCTTAATTTTTTTGTATTAAATCAGTCAATCCTTTGTTCAGAGTGAGTTTCTATGTTATTGTGGTTGCGTTGACATTCTGGCTTGTTTGTTGTCATGGTAACAGATGCAGGAGGAGAAGCAGATGGAGAGGAGGAAGAAGATCGCGGTGGAGCTGTCGGAGCTGGTGGTTTACTGCCGTCCCGTCCCCTTCAATGAGGACAGTGAGGACCAAACTTTCTCTCTCCTTCTTCTTCTGTTTATCTGTTTTCCTTGGCACATCTGGACTCCCTGCTATTTCTAGAAATCGGGACGGAGCGAGCCTGTTACCGGGACATGTCCTCCTTCCCCGAGACGAAGGCCGAGAAGTTTGCGACTCGCGCTCGAGGGAAACGCTTCCTGCAGTACAACCGCCGCCAGCTCTCCAGGGTCTACCCGCGAGGACAAAGGCTGGACTCGTCCAACTACGACCCGCTGCCCATGTGGATCTGTGGCTCGCAGCTGGTCGCTCTGAACTTCCAGACTCCAGGTGGTTTGGTGAACATGAGATATGGACAGTTTAATCATGCCTGGAGCAAAGCATAGAAGCATTTTTCTATATAGACGTGATCTTTCTGTGTGTAGATAAACCCATGCAGCTGAACCAGGCCTTGTTCATGCTGGGTGGTGGGAGTGGCTACGTTCCCCAGCCGGATATCATGAGGGACGACGCCTTTGACCCTTTTGACAAGGAGACGCTGCGTGTGGAGCCAATCACCATCCAGCTACAGGTCAGACAACCAAAGCTACCTGGAGTGGGCGATAGTTCTGTGAGGGACTCGGGGACTAAACGTACTCGTACACAAACTCGTACTTTCAAGGTAAAGAAACTTCATTGATGGTCCAACATGGAAATCCCGCCCCCGTTTCTGCCGCTTCATTCATTCAACATGAAACATCTGTAGAGTGAAGATGAGGCAGATACACATTTACTCTCATTCACCTTCAAGTTTGACATAACATGTAACCTCCAAGTTAGCTCAGGTATGTAAGAGGAATGTGACTTACACAAATCAGTTCTTCTTCTCTGCCCTAAAACAGTAGCCCACACAGGAAGTTGTGCTGTGGCGTCTTATGTTCTCCCATTTTTCCCGCCAGGTGCTGGGAGCCCGCCATCTCCCTAAAAATGGCCGTAGTATCGTCTGTCCCTTCGTGGAGGTGGAAATCTGTGGAGCAGATTACGACAGCTGCAAGTACAAGACGGACGTTGTAGGTAAGATGGCGTCGGGCTGGCGGCCATGTTGGTGTGAGGAATCAGCAGTGGTCCTTTGATTTAATTTCACTGACTGACTTCGACCGTCTGCTTGTTGACTCGTCAGCTGATAATGGTCTGAATCCAGTTTGGGTGCAGAAGCAGTTTGTGTTTGACATCCACAACTCCACCTTCTCCTTCCTGCGCTTCACCGTCTACGAGGAGGACATGTTCAGTGACCCCAACTTCCTGGCCCAGGCCACCTACCCCGTCCGCCTGCTGCGCACAGGTCGGTGCTTCACTGCCTCAGACTGTGTGACGCTGAGAACAGACTCAGGTTTTATTCACGTCAGGATGTCAGTGAACCCAGAGGATTAAAGTAGTGGTAGAGAGGCCATCTAGCAACCAAAGGGTCGCTGGTTCGATCCCCACTTCCTCCAGTGACCATGTCCAAGCGTCCTTGAGCAAGATACTGAGCCCCCCCTTGCTCCTGATAAGTGGTATAGAAAATGGATGGAAGGTCAATTTATCACAAACTCTACACTGCCCTCTGGTGGTGGATCTTGTAGTCCTGCTGGTGCTTTCAGAGCAGAGCTGGACCAGGGAGGGAGGGCAGCACCCTGTATGATTTTGAGGACTTTACATTTATTTGAGTTTCTAAAGTTTAACTTTGTAAATTGAGATGTTGTACATGGATTTTTGTCAATGTTGCTTGGGTTTTGTGTTGCTAGGTTACCGGAGCGTCCCTCTGAAGAACAGCTACAGTGAAGAGCTGGAGTTGGCGTCGCTTCTGGTTCACATCGAGATCGTCAACGCGAAGGTGCTAACACACACATGCACACGCACACGCGCTCTTAGTTCATCTCACGGGGCTCCAACGTCACCTCTCCCCTTTACCGTCGTCTTTGAATTTACAGCCCAGTCGACACATGTCAGAGAGTTCTTTTTGTCCAGAGAATGTCATAAAATCACAACACAATGTGACTGTACAGAGACCGAATGTTTCTTGTGAAATGGAAGAATTGGTCATTGATCAATTAGCACCCCCCGACTCCGCCCTGCTCTCTACGGCTGCAGGAGGAAGACGATGAGAACTTGTACACATCCATCCAGCGGCTGCGGGATCGAACCAGCGAGCTGTCCAACCACGTCTCTCTTCTGGAGAGGTCGGGCTCGGGGGACCTCGGCTACCAGCAGAGCCTGGAGGAGCTGCGAGCGGCTCAGGATCAGCTGAGCGAGCTGGTGGAGGCTCGCAACCGCAGGTGACGGAAGAGAGAAGAAGAGACAAACTGATCATTGATCCTGACGCAGGGATCAATGAAGCTGGATCAGGTGTCTTGTGTCTGTGACAGACGTCTGAATGTCTCATTTAGATTATCAATAAAGCTGATTGAGAGTCAACTCAGGGCTCCAGACATCAATACAGTTTAAACCAGTTTTATTTCATTTTAATATCAAATGTGTTTGTGACAACTGGAACGTATTTGTTCTACAGTAAATTAACCTGACATTCTGAACCTGCCACAGAGGACATAACATGTTTTATCCTCATTCCCAGGCTGGTGGAGAAGAAGAGGAGAGAGAAGCTGAGGCAGCAGGCGGCAGTAAAGCGCAACTAATCCTCCCGTCCACCAGGGAGCGCTAACGGCGCCTGATGCTCACCGTCCCTGGTGATGTGTGGCGCCCGCCGGCCAGGAGAACGGCAGGCTCTCAACAGCAGCGACATGCAATCTTATAACTGGAAACAGACATTTTCACAGTGAAGTGTGAGATTTGACAGCCTCGTGCTGTGTGACAGCAGCAGCAGCAGAAGAAGAAGAAGAAGAAGAAGGAGGAGGAGGAGGAGGAGGAACAGGTGATGAACTGAAGCATCTCATGGACTCAAAACCTCAAGTTAAGCTACAAAACAATCATGAACTTACGGCTGGAATTCATTAAGAGCAAATCAGAAATGAGCTTCTGGCACTTCTAGCGTCTGCCAGTGACCTGAGTGTAGTCCAGCTCCTCCCTGGGCTCCTCGGGGACACGGATTTACAGTGGAGGACAAATGCAGCGCAGCATGATGGACATTAGACTGAACTCACGACAGCGAGCAGCCAAAACCAAGACTGGGTGCGTCTTTAAACAGATCACGCCATTGAATGATGGGGATTCCAGGAGCGGGTGGTCCAGGCGGACCTGCAGACCACACAACAAGCCTCGTAGCAGTTTAGCACGCAGGTCAACGTTCTCGCTCAGAGGTCATGTGATAGAACCTTGACAAATCACGGAAGGAAGACTAGACAAGACCCTATCAAGAAGAGAATCCTGGAGAGTCCAGAGGTCCCAGTGCAGACATGGAGGCCCCAGCAGTGAGTCCAGAGGTCCCTCAGATCTGGACTCACATCCGCCTGCTGCCGTCGGTTCTGGTGGTTCCCTGAAACTCCGACATCTCTGGGGATGAACTCAGAAGCTCATCGTCAAGTTTGCTCTTATTGAGTTTCAGGCCTTAATAAGAAAACGGGGAAAAAAAGGGAGAAGACAACTCAGGTTAAACAAACGAATGGATAAATTCACAAGTTCTGCATATGTACACACGTGGATGATTAAGGGAGCGGTGGCACACGTAGCAAAAAGGAAATGTCATGTCTGTGCCTTCGGTGTTTGGCTTGGTGGTTCTTCTGGTTTGGTCTCACGGCTTCCTCTTCAGCCGGAACCGAGGCACGGTGAGGACCCGCTGGAGGAGGTACCCACTCGTCTGGCTGAGAACGCTCCTCATGAAATGGGTTTAAGGGGACTGAAGTCTGCTGCTCCTCATCAAGACCGAGTCTGTAAGGGTGGTCACATGACCTCAGACCTTCCTGATCCACCTGGGAGAGCACAAACTGGACCAAGATCCCCAAACCACACAGGGAAGGTCTTTACATACGTCTTCAAAGGGCTCTTGAAATATATCTATACATACATGTACATGTATGTATAGATATATATGTATATGTATACATGTGTATATCTAAATATACATTTATATGTATGTGTATATATATAATATGTATATACCAATATATGCATATATACGTATATTCATATGTATATATGTACATATACATATATGTCTATATGCAAATATATAGATATGTATGCTTACATAGATATAGATGTATATAGATATCGATATATACACGTAAGTATATATATATACTTATATAGATCTGTCTATATACATCTATATCTATGTAATATATATAAATACATAGATATAGATGTACGTGTACTACCTTCAGAGATGGGGGGGCATGGATGTCACGTGCAGGAGCTCAGGCGTGTTCGCATGTTCACCTGGACAAACAAGGGCTATCAAACCACTAGCAAAGCACTCCGGTAAACTTCGGTCTAAAGATTTAGAGCTAACTTTTTTTTTTCTAACTCAAGCAGTAAATTTTAGAGTTGTAAGAAGAAGGAGAGGTTTTTTTTTCCTGCAGGACTGGATTGACTCGACTCCTGTGCCACGAGCAGACCAGGGTTTCCACCAGAGACTCATCAGGCCTGCCCAGTGTGTTTTTAATTCGTTTTTTTGGGGGGGGGGATTCTTCACCTGAGCCTCAGGCGCGTGCGTGGAAGCTCAGAAGAAGCTAAGTGTTTCGCTGACAGCGACACCACCAGCGCGCCAGTGTGCCGCCCTCCCAACTGCTCAGAGGCTGAGATCTCCAAGCCTCCTGCCAGAGAGAAAATAGAGCAACACCCAAAGTAAATGAATTAAATTCATTAAAAAAAACAAGGCTAACAGGTGAGGAGGCGACACTGCTGGCAGGTGCGCCAGGGACACGTGGAGGTCACAAGTTGCATCCTGCTGCTTTAATGCCACGGGCTGGGCTTGCAGAACTCTGGTGGAACGCTGCTGCCTGGCTTTAAAGGCGGAGTTGGGAGAGAGTGGAGGAGGGTACGACTGATGCATCTGCTGCTCGATTAACTGCAGAATTCCTTTTTTGTCCGTCAAAGCAGCTCTGACAAAACCCTTAACAGTAACAAAGCAGTGCTGCTTTTACTCTGAAAGCTACATCGCTACATAGGAAGTGTTTTTTGTGACAACCGCGTCCCTCTGAAGCAGGAAGTGTTATTGTCCATCACCATGGCCAGAAAGAGGCCGCTAACAAAGGAGGACAGGGGAACCAGTGGAACGTTCAAATTTAGCAAAATTCTAAAGAAAGTCGCGATGTCGGTGAGGAAAGTTTCCTCCTCCATCTAAGGGGTCTTCAAGCTGAAGAGAGAAGTGACAGGAGGAGGTGTGCTGGACCCATGAGGGCGCCCGCAGCTCAGAGCTGCAGGTCCTGGCTGGTCAAGACGCATCGACAAGAACCAGAGGCGCGTTGTGACATCTAAGTATGTAAACATTTCAGTAAAAACTAAAGCCTTTGACCAGCAGTGCAGCCGCGGTTCACACCGTCAGGGTTCGTGCGTCAAATCAGAGCCAATATCAGCAGCTGTGGCTCCGCTGGTCCTGGATCTGCTGGCAGCAGCCGTGACTTCTCCCAGTGCGTGGCTTCATATCTAAGAAGACCCCATCTCTGTAGCTACTTCACCCCCACACAACCCCAACGCCCCCCTGTCTAATTTTTTACTGTATATAAATTCTTTTATTTATCAGGCAGGCGTAATCCTGTCCTAGATCAGAGAACATACTCAAAGAACAATAAGGAACTAAGTATTGAAGATACTGTAACTTCATGTAGAACCTGATTCATGTGTATCTGGAGCTCCCTTTAAATGACCCTATAGACCCCCCCCCCCCGCCCCGGTGTTGCCGTGGCAACGCAGGGGGGCGTACTACTATGCAACGGTCGTCTTGGTGGCCTATGGCCCTCGTGTATTAGGCTGAGTTCTCTTTTCTCTGTATCTATGCTAACTGTCCAGTATTATTACTCTGCATTAGAAATCCTGTACAAGTTTCCATTTAATAAAAGCTCTTTCTTGTACGTGTGTGCTGGTCACGTGTGTCACACCAAGGCCTAAACATGTAGAGCAAATAGGAGGGCAAGTGCTCTCCCTCACAATGTAGCGTTGCTACGTGCTGAAACCGGCCGACTGGAGAGCCAGAGTTGAGATCATTAACTGCAGTGTCCCTGCCTGTACGTTGCTGATTGAACCCAACAACTTTTGACTGCAAGCTGAGCTGAAACTCTTCCCCACCCACTACCACTCTGTGTGCTAAGCTAACTAGCGGTCAGCTGCTCTCTGTGGGTCTCTGCTCAGGAGAGAATCTATCCTCATGTTTGGCTCTGGGGTTGATAGACAAGATGTCCTCTCCAGAGCCACAGAGGCCGCGGTGCTGCACACAGGAACTCTTACTGAACCTGCACACTTCCTGTTTAGTTATCCAGAACATGCAGAGCCGTGTAAACCGGTACACGCATGCTGTGAGGGCGTGATCCACTCTGTCTTAACATTTGTATGACGAGTGGATCATGTTAGGATTTTGCTCAGCATTATTTCTAATTATATATAAATAACATATGTTTTATGTTATATGTTTTAAAAAGATGTGAATTTTTATTCATGTTATTTATATCATGCCGTGTGTTTGTGCTCAGTTGGTGTCAGGCATTCCTCCCCCGGTCCAGCAGCACATTTGACGTCATGATGCCTGGAGTCTTCGGTGTTTTCCGAAAGAGCGCCTATCATCCACTTCCAGAAACACTGAGTTCAGTAAAGGTCAATGTATGCAGTTGAACTAGGACATTTTTGACTCTGAGATCAGGTCTTACCAGAAAAAGAGCATGAAGAGTTACTCATCAAACAGGCTGATGTCATCACCCCCACTTCTATGGTTAGCCATTCCTTGACTCACTGGACAACCGACTTGCCTGGAAATTTGTACTTTTGGATCATAGCTTCAGTGGACTAGGCCGGAGGTCTGGATCATTTCAACAAAAACGGAATGAGTTCCCTGCAAGATGTGAATCCCACGGTGAGAGGGATCAGACTCTCTCCTCACGCCGCTCCTCAGAGTTTGGCTGCACGCATCACACGAGAGACCACACTGGTAAGTGCCAGGGATTTCTTTTAGCTGGCAGATTGGTCAAAACCGGCACACTCCTGGACCATGTTGGTCAGGTGGTCACATGGTTGGTCAGCATGTCCGCATTCTGAATTCCTGGATCTCAATAACTCATCTGCAGTGTTGTCTTGTGGTCCTGAAAATCTCGAAACATCACTTCATTTCACTATCAGCTTGTTCCTTCGACTGTTAGTGGCTCCATGCTGGTAGCCACCAGCTTTCTCCTCAAAAATCTGGCTTTGCTGTTGCTTCAACCCTGCAGTCTGAGTGGTGGAAGGTGGGGGGCGCTGCTACCTAGACCTGGGGCCGTACATCACTTCTCTTACCTGGTTTTGGAAACACACCTGAAATCAGGTCTCTGCACGGCCCTGTGACGTTGAAGAGCATCCAGTCCGAAACCCCTACCCTCGACCGTCGCGTCAAGGGCGCACAACATGGTTACGCTGCTACTCAGCAATAAAACTGTTTTTAAAAATACAAACGTATACACAAATCTACATTTACACAAAGTTTGTGCCTATTTGTGTAAGATTTATGAGAATCGGACAATCGGACATGACGCTTTCCTGCAGTAACGTATGTTCTCCTACAGGGGGCGCAGAAACCTTTCCAGGAGGTGATCGATGTGAGCTCGGGGGATCCTCAGGGAGCAGGACTGAAACCCCTCTCGTTTGGCCGACAGGTTGGTTTTATATCTGTGCCATCACAGGGGTGAGGGGTTTTTGTGGGCCAGTCTGAGTTCCCTCAAACAAAGTGGGATGCTACAATGGGTTTTTGATTGATGCAGAAAATCAGTTCTGTGGCAAACACACTTTTATGCACATTTTGTTCCTAGAAGAAGCAAAATAGATGACGCTAATGTTTGGCTATGCATGAACTACAATGTCTAACAAGGCAAACTTTACTTCTGGGTTTAAGGCCTCATTCCCGCACCACTGTATTTGTTATTGAATTGTAGTTTTCTCTGCCCTCCTGTGTAATGTTGGCGTGTTCTCTCAGGTCTTGGCGGCGTGTCTGTACCCTCAGCTGCTGAAGGACCAAGTGTTTCCTCCGGATGTTGGCATGAGGGCCCAGAGTCTCCTGGAGGCCTGTGACGGAGGAAGTGTGGGTGAGAAGAAACCTGTCTGACTCTTAAAGATGACGTTTTGATGAACGTCCGCACAGATGTCTAATGATTACCTCATAGGTTCCTACACCGACTCCTCTGGCCTGCCGCATGTCAGGAAAAGCATTGCTGAGTTCATCACCAGACGAGACGCCGGAGTCCCTTCACACGCCAGAGACATCTTCATTGCTGCTGGTTCTCAGAAGGCTTTAATGGTAAAAAAACAAAGTCATGACTCCATTTCTGCTCCACCTCCTGCTTATATTCACAAGTGGATCAATACTCTACCTGTCAGCTTGATTCATACGTCGCGCCGTTGGTCCTGAGTGTTTTACAGTACAAAAAGGAACAACGATTTCATTTCAAGTCAAAGGAACTTTGGCTTTTTATTATGAATGTTGTGAACAAGGCAGCAGTTGTGGGACAACGTACCGAAACTGTGACACATCCCAGTTTCACCGTGGTCTGTTGTGTTGAGGTGGTGCTGCACCTGATGTCCAGTGGGGAGGGGGAGACAGGTGTGTTGACCCCCATGCCCTGCCCACACACCCTCCCCATGGTGCTTGATGAGGTGGGGGTGAATCTGGTTCCCTACCAGCTGATAGAGGAGCGAGGCTGGGCTGTAGACCCGGAGGAGCTGCAGGGGGCTTTGGAGGCGGCTAGGGGGCGCTGTGAGCCCAGAGCCATTTACATCAGCAACCCAGGAAACCCCACAGGTAAAAAAAAAAAAGTCGTATAACTGATAAATATTAGATTGAAGTCCCTGGCTGCCATCACTGCTGCTGTGTCCTCGCAGGTCACGTGCAGGACAGGAAGTCAATAGAGGAAGTGATAAAGTTCGCAGCGGCCCAGAGGCTCCTGCTGCTGGTCGATGAGGTGATCATTCTGTCTCATCAAGCTGGAAGCTTCGTTTGCTCCCACGCTCCCTCCTGGTCCATTCTTAGATTCCTCTCATCTCCAGGTGTATCAGGACAGCGTGTTCGGGCCGGGCAGAGAGTTCCTGTCCTACAAGAAAGTTCTGTTTGAGATGGGCGAAGAGTTCTCTGACAACGTGGAGCTGATCTCCTTCCACTCGCTGTCCAGCGCCTGCATGGGAGAGTGAGTTCCCTCCACACGCACGTCGTCCAGATGTCATTTTACTGCTTCTCCAGCTGTCCTGTAAAATTCATCTTTTTTTGTTGAAACTGTGAACCAGGTCATTGATGGAGTGAGCAATCAGCTCAACATCACCAGCTCATCTGCACTCAAAATCCTGAAAAAAGAAGGCGTTGCAAAGCGATGCCAAGTTTATGTTGTGTTCCTAGAAATCCGATTCAAACCAAATTTCAGACCAGTTCCAAATATGGTTTGGATCCGATTTGCAAAAATCTCATTTGATTTCTGGCTGTTGAGGCGATGAGGGCACATCGCGTCTGAGCAGCAGTCCGGTTTCACTGTTCAGACTGAAACTGGATTGCAAAAATTGAGATCCAGATCTGATTTAGAACCACATAAAAATGGTCCAGACTGGATTTGAAAAGTTCAAGTTTTGTGTGTGTGTGTGTGTGTGTGTGTGTGTGTGTGTTTCCCAGATGTGGGCTGAGGGCTGGATACATGGAGATTGTTAACATGGACCCACAGCTGATGCTGTTTGTTGATACCATGCTCTGTACTGAGATCAGTACTCCGGTCACGGGTCAGCTTGCTCTTGACCTCATGGTCAACCCGCCGAAGCCGGGAGACCCGTCCTACGCCACGTACGCACAGGTGACAGGTTGATGATATCAAAACCAGCTGCTCTCTACACTATGAATCCACTCACCTCTGTTTCCTCCAGGAGGTTCTCCTCCGCCGGGCTACTCTGTCCCAGAATGCTCAGCGGGCCCAGGAGTTCCTCAACGGTCTCCCGGGGGTGAGCTGTCAGTCAGCCCCGGGGGGGGTCTACCTCTATCCTCAGCTGCAGTTGCCAGCCGAGGCGCTACGGCAGGCTGAGGTGGGAACACAGTACAGAAATAAATCAAATATTTCCCTTTGACAGTAAAACAACGACACATCCACGTCCCTTGTTCAGATGGCGGCGGTGGAGGTGGACGTTCTGTACTGCCAGAGGTTACTGGAGGAGGAAGGAGTGCTGGTAGGAGCTGGATCCCTGCATGGAGGGCCGGGCGGAGGGCATCATCTCAGGTGAGCAGGTCGCCGGCAGACAGCCGTGTTCTCCGCTAGACGTGACTTTACTGCTCGTCTCTTCCTTAGGTTCTGTGTCCTCGTTCCTCCCGACATCCTGGACAAGGCCCTGGCTCGCCTGGGGTCGTTCCATCATCGCTGTCTGACCCCCGACCCCTGCGATCAAGGACGGGCCCTTACAGGAGTTTTGACAAACAGAGAACAGACCTAAAGGTTCTGGAGTCATGGTTCCTTTGATTGGTGGAGAATTTCATGAGCAGTTGAAGAAGCATTAAAATGACATAAAAAACAGGTGCGTCTCATTTGTCTGGGATGGGAGTCACGTGGTGTGGCTGCAGTTTAACAAGGTTACCCGGGGACGCGCAAGAGTTAACAACCTCCTGATTTAAATAGTCATCTTCAAAGCAGGAGCGCAGGTGTGTGTGTGTGTGTGTGTGTGTGTGTGTGTGTGTGTGTGTGTGTGTGTGTGTGTGTCCGCTCGTAGCCGCAGCGCCAGTCCGCCGGTCGTCATGCTTCGTGTGCAGGAGGTGAACCCGAGGGTCCGCAGGATCCGAGCCCCGACCACCCTGCAGAGCCAGGCTGCGCGCGCCACCCAGCAGCTTGCTCAGGTGAGTGACCGGTACATCCGGTCCGGTCGGGTCCGAGCCCACAGGACAGATATTCCTAACTGGCTGATTTACTGTAAAATGTGTTTGGGTTTTTGTGAGGTTCGAAATCTGGAGAGAAAGAATCGTTAACGAACCAAACCTGAGACTCGGAACCAGCTGCTGGAGTCCAGCCGCGAAGAATCAGAACAGCGACTGTTATTCAGCGGCCAGGGCTCAAAACCAGGGAATCCTCCTGATAAAAATCGTAGTACGACTAGTAGTACTACTACTAATACACGATGCTGCTGCTGCTGAAGCTGAGGCGGCGTCTCTGCTGCTGCTGCAGCACGTCTGATATCAACATGATCATCAAATAATCCTGATGGGAATGATTGATTGATTGATTGATTGATTGATTTCATCATGGAAATGACAATATGATAAAAATAAGATCCTAATAATAAGAGAACAACGAGAAGTCAAACCAAACGGAACAGTAATGTTCCTCTGCTACTCATTTAACGTCTCAAGGAGCAGGAAGAAGTTTCAAACCCTTCATGACTGGTTTCTCATCCTTTTTTGTTTTTGCTCTGTATTGATATTTTTTTCATGGTACAAATTAATTATGTTTTAGTAAGAAAGGGGTTTATAGAGCCCGCACAGCCGCCTTCATGAATGGATGAAAAATGAATATATTCATCATTGTACGATTAAAACCACTTTTTATCTCTACAGGCTTCAAAATTATAAGAGCAAACCAGACAAGGTAACAAGGAGCTCCTGCTCCTGCCTGCAGCAGGGAGGAGGGAGTGTCCTCAGTCCTCCTTTCACCTCCTGAACCTGCCCGACTGCTTCCTTTATCGTAGTTAAGTGATTCCAAGAACAACAGCAGAGACGTAGCTGGAACAGAAGACACACCTTCAGACGTCGACAAATACAAAGCAAACAACCCTTTGTCTGGTGTTGGTTAACAGACGAGGCGAGAGGGGAGGCTGGCAGCAGGGCAGCAGCTGTAAATGTCCACAACATTTAGAAAATCACAGCTGATTCAGTTGACGGACTTTGACTTTCACTTTGGCTGCCAGCTGTTCCGTAATCCTGCTATCAGCTTACCAAGCTGACAGCGCTGATCACATGACCTCCACCGTCGACAGACTGCTGTGGTTTAATGAATAACTAATTAAAGACTAAATTAAAGATGTTGCGCTTTTGCCTGAAGCCAGAACCGTTTCCTCCTCAGGGAGAGAAGAAACCCTTCAAGCGGTTGATTGATGTCAGTTCAGGAGATCCAAAACGAGCCGGGATGGCGCCCATCACATTTGTTCGCCAGGTTGGTATTCGTATGTTACAGTACAGGTATGTCACCATCCAGGCAGGGAACCCATTCTGCTGTTTCACTGATAAAGAGGAAGATATTCCACACTTGTTTGATGGAGGGATTTTCTTTCTTTGCCTCCAAACTGGAGCAAATGCAGAGCAACTGCAGTTTGCTAACACTTCCCACCGCCACCACTGAGCGCGCGGATCCATCTAGAGGTCACCTGGTCTCTGAGGGTGCAGTCTCCTGATGGAGCTGCGGGCAGAGTGAGGACCTCTGGGAACGATGGATCATCCTTGAAATGTTGCAGTTGCGAGGGTTTGCAATGAGCGGCAGGCGAGACACGAGAAACTTGAACTCCTGCTCTCGTCACGCCACAGCCTCAGCCCTGGCATGCAGGGACATTTTGCTTGCGTTCTGCATGTATGGAGCGTGCCTGCGGCTGCCATCCATGCACATGCAAGGGTACGGTGCCGAAGCCAACCTCTTCCAACGTGCCAGGGTCAGGGGTGGGACACACGCCTCCAAACAGGAGGCAAATGTGCTTCGGCACAGTAGACTGATTTCTGGGAGTTGAGTCCTCGAGCCACAAGGGCTGTTCGCCACATCATGGGAGTGTCAGGAAGGCTGTGAGACATGTTTGTTTGTTCTTGAGGTCTTGGCGGCATGTCTTTACCCGGACCTCCTCCAAGATGGAAGTTTTCCTCTGGATGTCAAGCTGAGGACACAGAGGCTGCTGGGAGACTGTGACGGAGGGAGCGTGGGTGAGAATTAGGACGCCATTTTTTTATTTGCCTGAAATGTTTGGTCCTGTAATCGCTGAAGACTCCGCCTTCTCTGTTTTAATGGCAGATCTGTCTTCTTTGTCAATGGCAGGTTCGTACAATCTGCAGAGTGGTCTACTCGAAGTCAAGCAAAGTATTGCAGAGTTCATCACGAGGCGAGATGGAGGCGTGAGGTCCTACCCAGAGAGCATCATCATCTCCACTGGTTCTCAGAAGGCTTTGATGGTCTACAAACCTTTCCTGTCGTTTTTCTGTCATGTTTCTGTGGTCTACGGTGGATGAACATCCACGGATGAGTTCATCAGGTCGCCTCTGTCCTGGCTGATGATTCCATCTCTACTCGCTCTTGTTAATTCTATTGTTCATTTTGTGTTTAGCTGGTTCTACACCTGATGTCCAGTGGGGAGGGGGAACCTCGGACTGGCGTGTTGACCCCCATGCCCTGCCCACACACCCTCCCCATGGTGCTGGATGAGGCGGGGATGACTCTGGTTCCCTACAAACTGATAGAGGAGCGAGGCTGGGCTGTAGACCTGGAGGAGCTGCAGGGAGAACTGGAGGCGGCTAGGGGGCGCTGTGAGCCCAGAGCCATTTACGTCAGCAACCCAGGAAACCCCACAGGTAAAATATCAGAAAAAGGGAAGAGCCTGACTGTGGTTATCTCAGGTTCTCACCATCATCTGTCCTGCTAGGTCATGTGCAAGACAGGAAAACGATGGAGGAAGTGATTCGGTTTGCCGCAACAGAGCGACTCATCGTGTTGGCCGAAGAGGTGATGCAACGTGAAAACGCCATCCTACTTTCCTCCTCCACCACCGCTGACCTGGTGCCACTGGTGCCTGGTAACCCTGAACTGTGTACCCATCAGTTCACTTTGTACCCTTTCTGTTTGTCAGTGCTAACCTGGAGCCAGTTTGGAGCTACCAGAGTAGCTTTAGCTTCCAAACCCTTCTAAAAACATGTTTATGCTCTCATGACGTCACTCTGCACCGTCCCAGGAAGTGGATGGATTCTACGTGGAGGAAACGGGCACAAGCTACTGTCGATGTTTGTGTGCTCTTACGCTCAGTTGCTGCCAGTCTGCCTTACAGTCCGATTCCAGTGACAAGGCCCTCGGTCCGCCTGGGTGGAAAGGAGGAAGAAGATGTTTGCACTTATCAGCTTCTCATTTCAGCACAACTTGAGTCGGTCGTGCTTTCTCTTACCTTCCAGGTGTATCAGGACAGCGTGTTCGGGTCGGGCAGAGAGTTCCTCTCCTATAAGAAAGTCCTGTTTGAGATGGGTGAGGAGTTCTCTGACAACGTGGAGCTGATCTCCTTCCACTCGCTGTCCAGCGCCTGCATGGCAGAGTGAGTTTTCCTCAACACATGCGCGCTGTGAGTCTGTGGTTTGACCATCTAGTGGTGCACAGTGGTGGTGGCACGGAAATGTGACGGGCAACGGCTCCACCCCACCAGACCCCACATGGCGGTTGGCAGGAGCAAACACAGAACATTGCAGCAGGAGACGGGTGTTTGAGTTCCGTTCAAGTCCTGTGTATAAGACAACGTTTCCCATGATGCAACTGAACTGATGACCTTCTCCTAACCTTTGACCTTCACCCATCAAGTATAATTCGCATCTCCAGTACTCAGTTGGGTGTCTGACATTCTTTCTGACTGGTGGTTCACCAGCAAGAAATGTTGGACGGAAAACACCCCTGAGAGTGTTGAGCCGTTACAGGATCACATTTTCCAACAGTGAAGGTCATTTCAAGATGTTGGTGGATACGATGAAATAAACTTTACTGAACGATGAAAGAGCGTTGGCTGGTGTCTCGTGAAATGGTTTACTTCAGCAGGCATGTGGGTCAGGTGACTGTCCTCTGTGTGCAGGTGTGGTCTGAGGGCAGGCTACATGGAAGTCATCAACATGGATCCAGCAGTGAACTCGTTTCTGAGACACTCTTCTACCTGCACCCCAATTCTGGCCCAGCTGGCTCTGGAGGTCATGGTCAACCCGCCGAAGCCTGGAGATGCTTCCTATCAGACCTACACGCAGGTGAGACAACGCCTCCAGAACTTGGTGATGGGCTACTGTGGAGCGTGTCAATTTTGGTTAAACAGCGTCACGGTGGCGAGGCAGCCATGTTTGTTGTGTCACCGCACTGAACTCCAGACGCTACTGTCAGGAGGGTCACTGCCATCTTTTCTCTTTATTGCAGGAGATTCATCTCATGAAGACGGCTCTGGCCCTCAACGCTCAGCGGGCCTGCGAGTTCTTGAATGATGTGCCAGGGATGAGCTGCCAGCCAGCGATGGGAGGAATGTTCCTCTACCCTTGTCTGCATTTACCTCGCGTGGTGATGGAGGAGGCCAAGGTCTCGGCGCTGCTTCTCTCTGTCGTCTGTCTCCTGATGCTGTGACGGAGCTTTTCCTTCTTTCTCCGACGACTCAACTCTTTCCTCCCGACACTCGCAGACAGAACAACTGTTTGTGTTTCATGTCAGAAAAGTCAGAATACTGAGTAGCGTGTGAGTGAACGTGGTCAGCTGGTAGCGCACTGCATCATGGGAAACAGACATCCTTCTAAATATAAAAGCATACGCATAGGACCAGAGTTTCCAGGAAGATTTCTTCTCAATTATTGGAGAAGCTGACTGTGGCCCACTCTTGGGTCCTGACCCACCAACTGAATCACTGGTCTACATTTTAGTTTGGGAGAATGTTATTACCAACACCTGATATCACCTGAGGACAGATGTTGTCACAGCTGTCTCAGCCACAGTCACAAAACTCTCCGCCTGGTTTCAGGTGTCCGGACTGGAGGCTGACGTGCTGTACTGTCAGAGGCTTCTGGACCAGGAAGGAGTTTGTCTGGGCGCAGGATGTGAGAACGGACAGGACGCCCGAAGCTACCACATCAGGTGAGAGCTGACAGCCGCATCACCAGCCTGCATTCCACAGGTGAATTTACAAGTGTGGCCTTGAGAAATGAGGCGATTTGGAAAAGTGAAATTTAGGAAGGACAGATTCAACAGGAACAGACATCTTTTAGAAATAAGGACATTCTTGTGGAACGTTGATCACGACCGGTGAAAACCAACTGTTACTTTAGAAATTCTCTGAGTAACAAAACTCAAGCGATCAGAAAAATGGGCATTTTCCTTTGCTGGTTACAGAAAATTTGGTTTCAAACTTTTGGTGCAGTTAAATAGAAACACAACTCATGTGAATTCATGTCCCAGCAACAGAAGAAGAACCCCTGGTTCAGGCCTGGAGACTCCCCTACCAGACGGATCAAATGCTGCTCAGTGTTTCTGATGGTGCGTGTTTGTGTGTGTTTCTGCTCTCAGGTTGTGTGTTTTGCTTCCTCCTGACACTCTGGAGGAAGTCTTGGCTCGTCTTCGCTCTTTCCACCTTCGCCTGCTCGGCAGATCTCCCTGAACCCCAAACCGGATATCAAAAACAACCATCAACTGGTCTTTAGTCAGAATGACATTGATGTTAGTGTTAAGTGTGTGTGTGTGTGTGTGTGTACTGTTAGAATGTGGCCACCAGATGTCAGTGTTGGCTCATTCAACCATGATCGTCAGTGGTTTGTAGGCCTTCATCTTCAAGTGAACATTTGCCCCCTCAATGCTGAATTGACTGTCCAGCAGCGTGGAGCAGTGAGACGCTGCAGGAGGATCGGTGCCGAGTGAAGAAGCTGAGCTCACAATAACACAAACACTCTGTAACGCATGGAGTGTTACAGTAGCGTGTTACACTTGGGTGGTAACAGACTAATTCGGCACATTTCTAATAAGATTTTAGTAGTATTGTTGCAGTTAACGTGTTCATACCCCTGATGTCTTGTTTATCGTTATCTTTGTGCTGTGAAGCAGCAGCCAGTCAGAGCTGAGCAGGAGGCGGCTGAGGCAGGAGGAGGCGCTGGGAAGCACAACCGCTCTCCTGATGGACTACAAGTTAGCTTACGTGTAGGCTTCAAATAAGTGCTCTTTACATTTAAATGTATGTACTCACAGGAAAAAGACAACAACAAAAACAAGATTCACGTGCAGACATGTTGTGTTTCCTTTCAAACGTTGGTGAGCAGTGGTGTGTCACATTTGGGGGTAACATGCCCAACACCGGCCGGCAGTGACGGAACACGGCGAGCTGCTCTCGTCTCGGTCAGAGGGGGGACCAGTGAGCTTCAGATCCCAGCCCCCTGGCTGCTCATTACTCAACTATGCATTGAATCTCTGGCTGTAAATAACGTGATAACCGCTGTGCAGGGCTCAGACAGGAACCGGCAGCCATCTTTTTGTGCTTCATTTCTCTCCGGATCACTCAGTCTCCGTCCTCTCACAGTGAGTGGACTTCAATTTTGCTCATACTATGTAATTATTCCACCCCAGTTGCTCCTGGGAGAGTGAGTGGGAAGGCTCGTTCCTCAAGAGCCCCACACCCCCCCCCCCCCTCCCCCCACAGCCACACTAGCT